>NC_057796.1:136267376-136282313 GCF_018294505.1 Triticum aestivum | reverse complement strand
CCCGCCCCGCGCCGCCCGCCGCCGGTCCGGTCCCGCCGTGCCCCGCCGCCGGCGACCGCCTCCGGTCCCCCTCGCCCCTCGCCCGCCGGGCCCTGCCTCGCCTCCGGCGAGCCCGAGCAACTCCGGCCGACGAGCTCGGGCTCGAGCGACAGCCAGATCCGATCGGTACTCCTCCCCGTTGACTTCCCTCGCGCCGTTTTTTTTCCAAGTCTGAGAATTCTATCCGCAAGTGCTCCTGTTCCCGATGCGATAACTTTGTGCATGTAGCTCCGATTCGCGCGTATAATATGTCAAATTGTTCACCTCGTGATGCTATTCATTTTGTTCAATTGCACCATTTTCATTAGAGGTCATCTTGATGCCCAAATCTTCGTTGGAAGAGGGCTAGTTGCTGTTAATCTCTGGTTCTTATCAGAACTTGGAGATTTGTCATTTTTGTATCATTTATTCTGTGTATCTTTTAAGCATGAACTCTACGTGTGTGTTGAAGTATGCCATGCCATATTTCCAGTGGTATAGTCCATGTATTTTTGTGATCTCTGTGGTGACTAGCACAAGCATGCAAAGTAGGTCCCGTAATATTTCTGGTTTCAGGGACTTAGTGATTTCTCAAAGTCCTCGTCTGCTGTAATTTTGTTGCCATGTAAACTTGATGCTACAGAGAGATCCATGCATATTTTGGAGATGTTCATTAAGGATGTTTTGTATCTATAGTTGTAATTGATCCATTCCTGCAATTGTTTGCAATTTTAGAGTAATATAGCATGACTCAATCTTGCTCTACTCTTGCTATAAAATATTTCTGGCAGATTCTTAACATGAGATGCATTTTTTCCAAGCTTATTGTAGTTGATCCATACATGCTATGCAATTGTTCTTGCCATGGTTAGCTTTATAGACATGCCATCTTGCTGTAGGTATGCTTGGTTTGTCATGCATTGCTCTGTAGTGAGTGCATCAAGCTCACAAAGAGGCCTACATATTAATATTTCTGCCATGCTCTGTTTTCTGCTAAGTCTGAAACCTCATAACGAAACTTGCTATGTTTACATGCTTACCATCATATCTTCTGGTCCTTTTTGGCTTATGGTCAGTAAGGGACTTTTGTCATGTGCATTCAGTAGAACACTACCCTGCCTTGTTTTGTTATGTTAAGTTCCTGTAGCATGTTGATTTCGTGATCTGAACATTGCTACCTGATGCTGATTTCTGCCATGCCCAGTTTTTCACCAAGTCTGTGAACCTGTAATCTTTTGCACTTTTGCCATTCTTGTTTGAGCTTGATATGTTGTGAAATAGCTGTAGCTCAGTGTTCATCTTTTGTCAAGCATCTCCTTTAGATTACTACCATCTGCTTTGTTGCTATGTTGGGGTGCTGTAGCATTGCTACTTGTTGCATTTTAAGTGCTATCTTGCTGTTTATCGCAGATTAGTGTCATTCTTGTTTTGCTTGCCATTTGCAAACCGTGCATCCGATTCCGGTGATCTTTATATCGATTTCGACCGAAATCATCTCATCTTTCCAGTGGTATGCTTGGTTTGCCAAGTTACTGCCATGTTCATCATTTTCCTTCCGGAGCACGCATATGCATCGCATATCATATCTTGCATATCATATATGTTTTGCATCATGTTGCTTGTGCATTTCTCGTTGTTGCTTGTGGTTCCGTTTGGTTGTGTTCTTGTCTTGGGTAGAGCCGGGAGACGAGTTCGTGAACGAGGAACCTGTCGAGTACGCTTACGAGGATCAAGCTTTCGACAACTCTGAGAATCTTGCAGGCAAGATGACCACCCCCTCGAAATCACTTCTATCTTTGCTATGCTAGTTGTTCGCTCTATTGCCATGCTCGCTACCTATCACTTGCTATATCATGTCTCCTATTTTTAGCCATGTCAGCCTCTAACCATCCTCTCCTAGCAAACCGTTGTTTGGCTATGTTACCGCTTTTGCTCAGCCCCTCTTATAGCATTGCTAGTTGCAGGTGAAGTTGAAGTTTGTTCCATGTTGGAACATGGTTTTGTTGGGATATCACAATATCTCTTATTTAATTAATGCATCTATATATTTTGGTAAAGGGTGGAAGGCTCGGCCTTATGCCTGGTGTTTTGTTCCACTCTTGCCGCCCTAGTTACTGTTATACCGGGATTATGTTCCTTGAGTTTGCGTTCCTTACGCGGTCGGGTGATTTATGGGACCCCCTCGACAGTTCGCCTTGAATAAAACTCCTCCAGCAAGGCCCAACTTTGGTTTTACTATTCGCCGCCTAAGCCTTTTCCCCTGGGTTTTCGCGAGCCCGAGGGTCATCTTATTTTAACCCCCCCCGGGCCAGTGCTCCTTCGAGTGTTGGTCCGAACTGAGCAGACTGCGGGGCCCCCTCTTGGAAACTCGAGGTCTGGTTTTACTCGTAGGATGTCTCATCCGGTGTGCCCTGAGAACGAGATATGTGCAGCTCCTATCGGGATTTGTCAGCACATTCGGGTGGCTTTGCTGGTCTTGTTTTACCATTGTCGAGATGTCTTGTAAACCGAGATTCCGAGACTGATCGGGTCTTTCCGGGAGAAGGTTTATCCTTCGTTGACCGTGAGAGCTTATGATGGGCTAAGTTGGGACACCCCTGCAGGGTATTATCTTTCGAAAGCCGTGCACGCGGTTATGAGGCAGATGGGAATTTGTTAATGTCCGGTTGTAGATAACTTGTCACTTGACCCAATTAAAATACACCAAGTGCGTGTGTAACCGTGATGGTCTCTTCTTGGCGGAGTCTGGGAAGTGAACACGGTCTGTGTTATGTATGACGTAAGTAGGTGTTCAGGACCTCTTCTTGGTCATTGCTAGATGACGACCGCTCCATTGCTTCTCTTCTCGCTCTCTTTTGCGCAAGTTAGCCACCATATATGCTTTTGCCGCTGCAGCTCCACCTCTTTGCACCCCTTTGTCTTATAAGCTTAAATAGTCTTGATCTCGCGGGTGTGAGATTGCTGAGTCCCCGTGACTCACAGATACTTCCAACACCAGTTGCAGGTGCCGACGATGCTAGTGCAGATGATGGCGTCGATCTCAAGTGGGAGTTCGACGAGGAACGTGGTCGTTACTATGTGTCTTTTCCGGATGATCAGTAGTGGAGCCCAGTTGGGACGATCGGGGATCTAGCATTTGGGGTTGTCTTATTTTCATCTGGATTTTGACCATAGTCGGTCTATATGATTGTATTTTGGATGATGTATGATGATATTTATTTATGTATTGTGTGAAGTGGCGATTGTAAGCCAACTCTTTATCCTATTCTTGTTCACTACATGGGACTGTGTGAAGATGACCCTTCTTGCGACAAAACCACTATGCGGTTATGCCTCTAAGTCGTGCCTCGACACGTGGGAGATATAGCCGCATCGTGGGCGTTACAAGTTGGTAATCAGAGCCATCCCCGACTTAGGAGCCCCCTGCTTGATCGAATCGCTGGCGTTGTTGAGTCTAGAATAAAAATGTTTTGAGTCTTAGGACTATATATATCGGAGAGTAGGATTCTTTTACTCCTCAGACCCTTCGTCGCTCTGGTGAGGTCTCCTGACGTAGAAGTTTTGACTACTCTCTCCTCAAATTTCACTAAATTTTTTTTAGGATCACGCGGGTATCTTGGAATCGTTCCGATCGATTTGTGACGAGAACATTGTTCTTGGTGCCTCCTGTCATTTAGGGGTTGTGGCAGTGTCCCGGGGAGTTGAGCTCCGAGGTGTTGTCGTCACAATTTTATCGTTGCAGTTCTGGAATACCTGAGTTTCGCCGACATCGAAATCTCTTTTATGCAGTTGTTGGTGAGATCACCTCGACGCCACCCAGTACTGGGGCGGGAGTTCGGGAGTATTGCCATAACTTGTATAACGGATGTTTTTCGAAGGTTGAGGTAAACGATTTCCGAAGATTTCTTGGTTATGTGTTGACGGATGGATACAGCTGGATCTAGGGATTGCTAGTTTGGGTGATATATATTTTGTGTCCTGTCGTGGAATTAACACGTCAGATGTCCTTAGTGTCAGGACTTAGTCGTGAGGCCAACGCATCTATGTGGTAGCTTGAGAGGGGTTGAGCGGAATCGAGAGACGCAACACAAGACAAGGATTTAGACAGCTTCGGGCCCCGGGAAACATCATCCGGTAACAACCCTACATGCTGTTTGAGGCTAGGTCTCACTATGATCACGGGAGAGTCGCCGGGAACCGGCTCTCGGTGTCTAGCCCTAGAGATTGTTTCTTGTTACTTGTCCCTCTTTGGGATGCCCTGCCCCTCCTTATATAAGTTAGAGGGGCGGGTTACATGCGGAGTCCTAATAGGACTACAACTAGTCTATCTTCTCTTACAAGTTGATTACAAGTCCGGGTCTTGCTTCCTCGTAAAGGAAATATTCGTCATCCCTTTCCTTTTAATCCGGCCCATCATAACGTGAGCTGGCCTTCTAGGCTTTGGGCCTTGTTGTCCATCTGACCCGCCCACCGGGTTACTAATGAGTCGCCAAGATCAGGCAGGTTATCTGTGAATCGCCAAGCTCCGGGCGGGTCACTAGTGAGTCGCCAATTTCGGCCGGGTCATACCGCGGGGTATATCCCCGACATTAGCCCCCAGTTTGATTTGGATTCATCCATGTTAAACTGATCCTATAAAATAAACACAAGAACAAACTTGATAGGTTCTGCTCCGGGTTAAATTTTTGTAAGCCGGCACCTGATCATCTTTAAATCCTTGTCATTTCCTTCTTGATACATGCCCATGAACTCATCGCAAATCTCCTTTAGTAGATATGTTCAAACTTTGTGAATGCAAAAAATCCAGATACTTCTTTTAAGAAATTCGGGTCAATAGGCCAGCTTCAGAGTCAATTTGCTGGCATTGGTCTCTTGTAGAGAAATATTGTAAGAAATAATCCACTTGAGTCGGCCTTCAATGCTCTGACTTGACAAAAATATTGGTCTTGAAATATTCAACTGATATTTAGCCGGCTTAAAGATGTAGATCTTGCCGATTTATGATTTGCAAAATCACCGGGTTATAAAAACTGATGGTTCCGGGTCATAATTGTCACCGACGCCGGTTTATGATTTTTGCAGACACCAGGTCAATCTAATTTACTCAAAACTGAGAATTTGAAGATATTTCTCCCTTATATCCATATTACCTGTAGCCCCCAAGGGCCGGTTTAATCAGCATGAATAAGCCGGGACTTATCACCATGGCTTTAAATAAAATCCAGTTGTGTAGCCCCCATGAGTCGGCTATAGTCATAGTAGTGTAGCCGGGTCATCCTAGAATTGTCTTGAATTGTTGCCAGGAGCAATTGGTAGCCCCCAAGGGCCGGCTCATTACGATGTGATGAGTCGGGTCTTCAATGAAGTGAGCAAAAAAATAACTTTGCATTAGCCCCCAAGTGCCATGGTGCATGCTGGCAGTGACATGGGACTTGCACATTTGATGTAATCTCAACTTGAATAATGTAGCCCCCAAGTGCCGGGTTGTAAGCCTACAGCGACTCGGGACTATTCCTATCATTGTAGAATAAATCATATCCATTGATAAAATAATAGCCATTGCGCTGAAGCGACTTTGAAAACCTTAATCATAATATTAGTTTCTGATAACCATAATAAAAATCCAGCCATGTTGGCTATTAAAGATTTGACTAACCCGGTTTGAAAACCTCAATCATTCAAATCATAATGAAAATCCAGCCAAGTTTGGCTATTTAAAGATTTCAAATACCTTATCTGTTGACAAGTAAATCCGGAGTTTAAATACCCGGCGGCTCTTGGCCGATGGCGATTTATTACGCCTTCATTGTAAGCCGGAATTTTTATAACCCGGCTATTTATAGCCTTTGAGAAAATCAAGAATTGATAACCCTTTTGAGACACCAATGTCAATCTTTCAATGATGGGCTTGAACTGAATCATTTATGTAAGTCATAGCTCTGTAAATCCTGCACAGAGTTTAAATAACATATGCCCTGGCGACTTAACGTCAAAAGCCAGGGCGGGTAACCACCCGAATGTAGTCTTACCCTGCACACAAGTAGATCACAAGATCCCTATGATCCCTTGAATGATACCGCCGGTTTATGTGACCCGGACAGTGAGGGTGAGAACCCAATGCTGTAAAAGCCGGCACACATGATATTTGTGACAACTCAAATATTTGTGATTACCAAAACTGTATGAGAAACAGATAAAATTTTTGAGGCTTCTGATTCGAATACGATCAGTAAACCGTTCTAATGGGGTTAAGCTAAGATTCGAATACAATCATATAGCCCCCAGTGGCGTTGGCGTTGCCGATCAAAGTGGGTATCGACAGCTATGTTCTCTTTGGTTCGAATACGACCTATGTTTGAACAGGAAGCCCCCAAATGACCTTAAGAGTTGTTTAGCGACGCTGATTCGAATACGATCCACGTCGATTCCCAAAGGGGTTGAGCTATGATTCGGATACGATCAAGAAGCCCCCAAATAGGTTCAGCAGTTTGCCAATCAAAAGGGCATCGACAGCTATGTTCTCTTTGGTTCGAATACGACCTATGTTTGAACAGGAAGCCCCCAAGAGACCATATAAGTTTAAGCATTGCACCGATCAAGAGGGTACTGATAGTTATGCCCAATGAGCAGGAAGCCCCCAAGTGACCATATAAGATAAGCCGTAAGGCGGAATACCTATGTTTGAACCGCGCATCATGGCAGCCAGTTCTTTTTGGCAACCTTTAATTTTTCCTGAGAACTCGAATCTTGCGAGAGATTAATTCTTTTCGAACCGGAACTTTGAACCGGATTTGAGAGCTTAAAAACTTTGTAAGAGACAAATTTACCTTGAGCCGGATGTTTGAACCGGATTTGAGAGCTTAAAAACTTTGTAAGAGACAAATTTACCTTGAGCCGGATGTTTGAACCGGATTTGAGAGCTTCAAAGCTTTGCGGGAGAGAGATGTCTCTTGAACCGGATTTTAAACCGGAATCTTTATTTTAAGCCAGATATTTTTCTGACGGCCTTTAAATTTGCATCGATAGAGTAGTAAACTCCAGGGCCGGGTTATTTT
Source organism: Triticum aestivum (assembly GCF_018294505.1). Classification (NCBI taxonomy): domain Eukaryota; kingdom Viridiplantae; phylum Streptophyta; class Magnoliopsida; order Poales; family Poaceae; genus Triticum; species Triticum aestivum. The sequence continues at coordinate 136,275,240 of NC_057796.1, read as the reverse complement.
TTCCTCCAATGACCCGGAATTCTTGAGCCTGCTGAAGCTGGCACGATTTGTTGAGTCATGTCATTGTAGCCTCCGAGTCTCAAGACGACTCAAGGAGTTGGCTTGAGATTCTCCATATTTGACCATAGCAGAAGGTGTGTATCATTGGCGTTGATAGCGCGATGTGAATCCACAGAACGTTGAAAATGACTGTGGTGGGTTATAAATGATCCCGTATGAGCTGTGTCAGCAACTCGGCCAATGGTTCCTTCCAACTGGCTGTTTGAAGTTAACCGAACTATAGTGGCGGCGATTTGTGCGCCTGCCCATTGAACCATGCAGTGCAGACGGCGGCTGATAACATATGATAATTTGCCTCCAATTTGTTGGAAGAAAACCGGGCTTCCCAAGTAGTGACCTGCTCTTATTCAATACACAGCTCATGCAGACAGGTGCAGCTCGGTGTGTTGATGCTGACCAGGCCGCGAGAGGCGGACGGAAAAGGCGACCGCAACATCTGAGGCGGCACAGACAGATGAACCGGTCGTGGCGTTGTAAGCCGGTGCGGACGGGCAAGTTGTCCTCCTTGTTGTAAGACGGCGTGGTCGCAAGAGACGGCCACGACATTGTAAGTCGGCGCGGTCGCGAGAGACGGCCACGGCGTTGTAAGCCGGTGCGGGAGTCCGTTGAGTAACGATGACCATCTGTGCTCAAAAGATGTTGGCATGCCTCCATCTCCGCGGTATAATACCACCTTTTATCATAAATAATTGCCCTGCATAAACAATATTGCAGACCAAGGCAAAGATAAACTTGTCCTTTGACAACAACGACATGTGCTAATAAAACAAACTTGGATGGATATCGCCTGATTTGTTTGGACGACGGATGATCCGTTTATCGCGACAGAGGTGGCTCAGGCAGACCGGCGACTTAATATAACCCCGGTGGCTCAAAACGGCAAGGGCGGCTCAACGCGGCTCCGGCGGGTTGATGTAGATTAAGCTGCACGGGCGGTGACTTGCGCACACCTGTTCCATCAGTAAGCGGGCGCAGACGCCGGTGCGTGATGGTGCTGACGTACACTTCATAGGCACAATATGGCACCACCTTTGCTGCACATAAAAATATACAGACCAAAGTAATTGTTCCTTGATGAAAACAATATGTTCAATAAAATATACTTAAACGGATAGATATCACCTGATGTATTTTGAGCAGCAGACATGAAATGTCCGCTAGAATCTGTCTAGGATGTCTTGTACTGTGATTTCAACCTTTGAACAGACAAAGTACTACCAGTACTTGGCCTTATGTGGGATGCAGCAGTAACTTGGAACGGAGATGAACCAGTAACAGCGGCATGCGGCGGAGCGCGTCTGAAGTGGCACAAGGCCGTGGCGGGTCGTGGCCACGGCGACAGGCTACAGCTGAAGCGAGCGTTGATACTGCAGAGACCCAGGTAGTTACTGTAGCAACGGCGGGTTGAGGCTGGTGCTACAGCTGCAGAGGGGCGTCGGCGGCTCGCGGCAAGTGCGGCCCGGCAAAACGGGCGGCTCTGCGGCTGAGAGGCGCTGGCCGAGACCAACTTGGTGGCAGACCCGGCAGTAGCCGGCGCACGCGGGCCCGGTAGGGGTGGTGAGATGGTGGCGCGGCATGGCAACCGTTACAGTGGGTCGCGGGCGGAGGCTACTTGCTGGTAGCAGTAGTGGCGAGGCTGGTCACAGAGGCGGCGGCTCGAGGCCGTGGGGATTTGTAGGTGGAAGCTCACGATTCGCTGCTCGTGGTGCGGCGGTTTAACGGCGGCTGCGGGGCGGCTCTCGGACGACGCGTCGACAGCGGCTCACGGCCGGGGTGCATCAACGGTGGAAACCGAGGCGCGGTGCGAGCCGACGCATGGATTATGGAAAGAGCACACGGGCGGCCCCATCTGCGAACCGGCGGGCACACCGGTGGCTTAGAGGCGATTTGGAGTCCGAGAGGAGGCCGGGGCAGCTTTGGTATGGCTGCGGGCTGGTGTCCCGGCAGAGGCGGAGGCGAGTCACGGCAAGGGCGACATGAAACGGCCGGGCGGCTTGGCGCGACCCCAGCAGTGGTAGTAACCCCAACGGGGCAAGCCACGGCAGCGGGAGAGTACGGCCGTGCGGGGCGGGGCAGGACGGAGCCAGCGTGGACGGATCACACACAAAGTGAGGCAGCACGCTGCAGAGGCCGCAAGTCTGGGGCGGCTCAGCTCCGGCGGCTGATGCGATGTGGTGGGTCAGGAGGCCCGCAAAGAGATGGAGTGATCGATCGGACGCGGTGGGAACGGTGCCTCGAGGAAACCCCTCGGGAGGCGCAGTCCGGCTCGGAGCCAGCAGGTGGTCGGTGCAGGTAGCCAACGGCAGCAGCAAGTCGGAGCAAAGTGATCCACGGAAAAGAGCGACGCGGGGAGTCGCGATGGAGGAGGTGGCGGCTCCTAGGTGCGTCCCTGGCGGTGAGAGCCGGCTGCTTGACAGGGGAGTGCGGCGAGGCACCGACGACTCTGACGGAAGATGCGGCGTCTTGCCAGAAGTGGAGCGCGTCGTGGCAGCAGAGGCAGGGTAATAGGCGACTCGGACGGGCACCCGGCGATGCACGGCCGCTGCCGCGGCAGAAGAACATCCGCAAGGCGGCAACGGCAGCTCAGGTGACTCGGCGCAATGGCAGGAGGCGAACGGCGGAGCCTGCGGCCCAGTTCGTTTCCGGGTCGTGTATTTTTCAAGTCCACCTTCGCCTCAACCTCCGGGTCGTGGCCCTTCTTTCCTTTTTTCTTTGATGAACCCTTTCAGGCGCGTGCTCTGCAAGTTGATGCACTTGTGCGTTGGCGTGGAACAAGGAGCAATAGTTGGTGAGCAAAACCACCCGGAAAGCCTTGCTTGAGATCAATTTATGGTAATGATGGCCCAGGAATCTGTCCCTTGGAAGGTTTACTTCTCCGTGTAGCAAACAGAAGCTAGAAAACTGATTTGGAGATGTCAAAACATGAGTAACCTTCGGACTTGCTTTAAACCCGCGAGTAGACGATTATGCGTACGCTGGCTGTCTGCGTTTGACTGTTGCGGCCAAAAAAACTGGTAACAGCCCCGGCAGAGATAGAAATTTTTGTTAGTCTCACGCGGCTTGCCGTAACGGTTGTAGCGGAACATCCAGGTGGTGTCGACGACTTGCGGCGGCTCAACCAACAACCAATGCAACCCTAATTTTCTTAGAATCTTTTAATCTCACAAATCATAAATCTGGACAGATGAACTTGATGTTGATGTGGATCTTTCCAGACCGGCTCTTTTTCATCTAGATAATTGCGAACTTCCTCAACCCCTGAGAAAGATCCCTCCAAGAACTCAACACCACCGTGCGTCCTGCCCCACGGTGGGCGCCAACTGTCGTGGAATTAACACGTCAGATGTCCTTAGTGTCAGGACTTAGTCGTGAGGCCAACGCATCTATGTGGTAGCTTGAGAGGGGTTGAGCGGAATCGAGAGACGCAACACAAGACAAGGATTTAGACAGCTTCGGGCCCCGGGAAACATCATCCGGTAACAACCCTACATGCTGTTTGAGGCTAGGTCTCACTATGATCACGGGAGAGTCGCCGGGAACCGGCTCTCGGTGTCTAGCCCTAGAGATTGTTTCTTGTTACTTGTCCCTCTTTGGGATGCCCTGCCCCTCCTTATATAAGTTAGAGGGGCGGGTTACATGCGGAGTCCTAATAGGACTACAACTAGTCTATCTTCTCTTACAAGTTGATTACAAGTCCGGGTCTTGCTTCCTCGTAAAGGAAATATTCGTCATCCCTTTCCTTTTAATCCGGCCCATCATAACGTGAGCTGGCCTTCTGGGCTTTGGGCCTTGTTGTCCATCTGACCCGCCCACCGGGTTACTAATGAGTCGCCAAGATCAGGCAGGTTATCTGTGAATCGCCAAGCTCCGGGCGGGTCACCAGTGAGTCGCCAATTCCGGCCGGGTCATACCGCGGGGTATATCCCCGACATGTCCCCTGTATCCCCTACACCAGATTGCATAACCAGAAAGTTTCGAGAGTTTATAAGTGGGAATTCAAGTAGCCTTAGGATTTCTTTCCGACAGACGCATGATATGAGATTGGGGTTCGACGTCTAGTGGTCCGCCTGTATACGGTTGATTTTACAGTGGTCTCGTTGTGTCTTAAAGAGTCCATGGCTTTGCCGACTCGGGGACGCTTCGTATGTCATGTGCACAGCCTTGTACATGATGGTGCTGTACGATTGAGCCCGTGTGGGCCCCACCACGAAAACTTCGGACGAAATATCTATCATATGTTTGTTCCGGCTTATTCTGCAAGCCAATACTTTGTTTTATTTTGTATTGTGGTATTTGAGTTCCCTTCGAATTCATATGTTCATTCCATATCTTTTTCAAGTGGCTTCTCAACTTATGGAAGTGTGATGTTTTACTACGGAATTCATTCGTTCATCTTCGTGCGAATGCTTATTGTGAAGACTATATGTTGCAATTTCTATCCGTTGATTCTACTTATCTTTTGTCTATCAAGATGCTACGGATGTCACCCTCTTCAGGATGGCTCCGCCAACGCATCAGAATCCGGATCACAATCAAGAACAAGTATCCACTTCCCAACATCAATGAGCTATTTGAGCAACTCAAAGGAGCTAAAGTTTTCTCGAAGCTTGACCTTCGTATGGGTTATCATTAGATTCGCATTCGTGAAGAAGATATTCCCAAGACAGCATTCAGAACAAGCTTTGGTTCTTATGAATATACTGTCGTGTCTTTCGGCCTTGTCAATGCTCCTCCGGTGTTCTCTCGGATGATGAATTTCATCTTCAACCCCTATACCAATGAATTCGTTCTGGTGTATCTCGATGATATCTTGGTCTTCTCCAAGAATAAGCAGGATCATGCCAAACATTTGCGATTGGTGCTCGACAAGCTCAGAGTATCAATTCTATGCGAAGTTCTCTAAATGTGAGTTTTGGCTCGATGAAGTTCTTTTCCTTGGTCACATCATCTCTGCCAAGGGCATCGCTGTTAACCCCGAGAAGGTGTCCGCAGTTCTGGATTGGGAACCTCCTCAAAATGTCAAGCAGCTTCGAAGTTTTCTGGGTCTTGCAAGCTATTGCCGAAGATTCGTTGAGAATTTCTCCAAGATTGCAAAACCTCTTTCCAACCTCCTACAGAAGCATGTGAAGTATGTCTGGTCTCCTGAGTGTGACGTTGCTTTCAACACTCTCAAAGAGAAACTATTCACAGCTCCTGTCTTGACTCCTCCTGATGAATCCAAGCCGTATGAAGTTTTCTGTGATGCTTCTGTCCAAGGTCTCGGTGCTGTGTTAATGCAAGAGAAGAAAGTTGTGGCTTATACCTCTCGACAGTTGAAGCCCAACGAGAAGAACTACCCCACTCACGATCTTGAGTTGGCGGCAGTTGTCCATGCTTTGGTTACGTGGAGACATCTCTTGTTGGGAAGACAAGTGGACATTTTCACTGATCACAAGAGTCTCAAGTATATTTTCACTCAGCCCAACCTCAACCTCAGGCAGACTCGATGGGTCGAAATGATTCAAGAGTACAATCCGAGTATCGAATATACTCCAGGCAAGGCAAATGTCATTGCAGATGCTTTAAGCAGGAAAGCTTATTGCAACAGCTTAATTCTCAAGCCTTTCCAGCCGGATCTTTGTGAAGCTTTCCGCAAGCTGAATCTCCAAGTTGTTCCTCAAGGCGTTCTTGCCAACCTCATTGTATCTCCTACTTTGGAAGATCAAATTCGTGAGGCACAACTCCTTGATGCCATGGTGAAGAAGGTGAAACATGGTATCGACAAGGGTCTTTCCAAATACAAGTGCTATCGCATTGATGACAGAGACACTTTGTTCTTCGAGGACCGGATTGTGGTTCCGAAAGGTGATCTAAGGAAAGTCATAATGAACAAGGCGCACAATTCTCTCTTTTCCATTCATCCTGGAAGTACGAAGATGTATCATGACCTCAAGCAGTCGTATTGGTGGACTCGAATGAAGCGAGAAATTGCTCAATTCGTGAATGAATGTGATGTCTGCCGAAGAGTGAAAGCAGAACACCAACGACCAGCTGGTCTCCTCCAACCTCTTGCTATTCCGGAATGGAAGTTTGATCATATCGAAATGGACTTCGTGACTGGATTTCCAAAGTCCAAGCGCGGAAATGATGCTATATTCGTTGTCATTGACAAGCTCTCTAAAGTGGCTCATTTCCTTCCTATCAAAGAATCCATCACAGCAGCTCAGCTGGCAGAGCTATACACCTCCAGAATTGTCTCCTTGCACGGCATTCCACAATTGATTTCTTCAGATCGTGCAAGCATCTTCACCTCTAAGTTCTGGGACTCCTTCCAGAAGGCCATGGGCACAAACATTCGCTTCAGCACAGCTTTCCACCCTCAAACTAGTGGCCAAGTCGAGCGAGTCAATCAAATTCTTGAAGATATGCTCAGGGCTTGTGTCATTTCTTTTGGCATGAGATGGGAAGATTGTCTTCCTTATGCCGAATTCTCCTACAACAACAGCTTCCAAGCGAGTTCGGGCAAGGCCCCATTCGAAATTCTCTATGGCAGAAAGTGTCGTACTCCTCTCAATTGGTCAGAGACTGGTGAACGCCAACTTCTTGGCAATGACTTAATCACTGAAGCTAAAGAAATGTGTAAAGTCATCCGTGATAATCTCAAAGCCGCGCAATCACGTCAGAAGAGTTACTATGATAGTAAGCATCGTGATTTGGCTTTCGAGATCGGAGACCATGTCTACCTCCGTGTCTCTCCAATGAAAGGCACTCGTCGCTTCGGTATCAAAGGGAAGCTTGCCCCTAGATACGTGGGTCCTTTCAAGATCATTGGCAAAAGAGGCGACCTCGCCTATCAACTTGAGCTTCCTTCCAACTTCGCGAACGTGCACGATGTGTTCCACGTGTCACAGCTCCGCAGGTGCTTCAAGACGCCTGAGCGCACTATCGACTTCGAAGAGATTGACCTCCAAGGAGATTTGTCTTATCATGAGCACCCAGTTGCTATTCTTGAAGAAACTGAGCGCAAGACTCGCAACAAGTCTATCAAATTCCTCAAAGTGAAGTGGTCGCACCATTCCGACCGGGAAGCCACCTGGGAACGCGAGGACCATCTCCATTCTGAATATCCTGATTTCTTTCAGTCCTAGATCTCGGGACGAGATCCTCTCGTAGTGGTGGAGTGTTGTAACACCCCGCATGTAACTTGCCATATTTGTAACTCCGACTCTTGCCATTTCCGGCTATGTGATATGTTTTCCCCTCCGTTGTCGGGTTTGTCTTTCGTTTTGTATTTTGTCATGTCATGCATTTTCATATCATGTCATCATGTGCATTGCATTCGCATACGTGTTCGTCTCATGCATCCGAGCATTTTCCCCGTTGTCCGTTTTCCAATCCGGCGCTCCTATCTCCTCCGGTGCACCCCTCTTGTTTTCTTTCGTGTGCGTGTGTCAAACTTTCTCGGAATGGACCGAGGCTTGTCAAGTGGCCTTAATATACCACCCGGAGACTACCGGTCAAGTTTCGTTCCATTCGGAGGTCGTTTGGTACTCCAACGGTTAACCGGGCATCCGCAAAGTCCATTTGATTGTCCAGCAAAACCCCCCTCCAAAACCAGCCCAAAACCCATCAAACTCTCTTCCATGCTCTAGGTCGTTCGATCACGATCGTGTGGGCGAAAACCGCACCTCATTTGGAGTCTCCTAGCTCCCTCTACCTATAAATAAGTGGGCATCCCAAAAACGGAATCGCAGTCTAACCCTAGCAAAAATCCCTCGCGCCGCCGGACAGCGTCCGCCCGCGCCGGACACGTCCGCCCGCGCCG
>NC_057796.1:136182385-136266984 GCF_018294505.1 Triticum aestivum | reverse complement strand
GCCGGTCCGGTCCCGCCGTGCCCCGCCGCCGGCGACCGCCCCCGGTCCCCCTCGCCCCTCGCCCGCCGGGCCCTGCCTCGCCTCCGGCGAGCCCGAGCAACTCCGGCCGACGAGCTCGGGCTCGAGCGACAGCCAGATCCGATCGGTACTCCTCCCCGTTGACTTCCCTCGCGCCGTTTTTTTTCCAAGTCTGAGAATTCTATCCGCAAGTGCTCCTGTTCCCGATGCGATAACTTTGTGCATGTAGCTCCGATTCGCGCGTATAATATGTCAAATTGTTCGCTCGTGATGCTCTTCATTTTGTTCAATTGCACCATTTTCATTAGAGGTCATCTTAATGCCCAAATCTTCGTTGGAAGAGGGCTAGTTGCTGTTAATCTCTGGTTCTTATCAGAACTTGGAGATTTGTCATTTTTGTATCATTTATTCTGTGCATCTTTTGAGCATGAGCTCTACGTGTGTGTTGAAGTATGCCATGCCATCTTTCCAGTGGTATAGTCCATGTATTTGTTTGATCTCTTTGGTGACTAGCACAAGCACGCAAAGTAGGTCCCGTAATATTTCTGGTTTCAGGGACTTAGTGATTTCTCAAAGTCCTCGTCTGCTGTAATTTTGTTGCCATGTAAACTTGATGCTACAGAGAGATCCATGCATATTTTGGAGATGTTCAGTAAGGATGTTTTGTAGCTATAGTTGTAATTGATGCATTCCTGGAATTGTTTGCAATTTTAGAGTACTATAGCATGACTCAATCTTGCTCTACTGTTGCTATAAAATATTTCTGGCAGATTCTTAACATGAGATGCATTTTTGCCAAGCTTATTGTAGTTGATCCATACATGCTATGCAATTGTTCTTGCCATGGTTAGCTTCATAAACATGCCATCTTGCTGTAGGTATTCTTGGTTTGTCATGCGTTGCTCTGTAGTGAGTGCATCAAGCTCACAAAGAGGCCTAAATATTAATATTTCTGCCATGCTCTGTTTTCTGCCAAGGCTGAAACCTGATAACGAAACTTGCTATGTTTACATGCTTGCCATCATATCTTCTGGTCCTTTTTGGCTTATGGTCAGTAAGGGACTTTTGTCATGTGCATTCAGTAGAACACTACCCTGCCTTGTTTTGCTATGTTAAGTTCCTGTAGCATGTTGATTTCGTGATCTGAACATTGCTACCTGATGCTGATTTCTGCCATGCCCAGTTTTTCACCAAGTCTGTGAACCTGTAATCTTTTGCACTTTTGCCATGCTTGTTTGAGCTTGATATGTTGTGAACTAGCTGTAGCTCAGTGTTCATCTTTTGTCAAGCATCTCCTGTAGATTATTACCTTGTGCTTTGTTGCTATGTTGGGGTGCTGTAGCATTGCTACTTGTTGCATTTTAAGTGCTATCTTGCTGTTTATCGCAGATTAGTGTCATTCTTGTTTTGCTTGCCATTTGCAAACCGTGCATCCGATTCCGGTGATCTTTATATCGATTTCGACCGAAATCATCTCATATTTCCAGTGGCATGCTTGGTTTGCCAAGTTACTGCCATGTTCATCATTTTCCTTCCGGAGCACGCATATGCATCGCATATCATATCTTGCAAATCATATATGTTTTGCATCATGTTGCTTGTGCATTTCTCGTTGTTGCTTGTGGTTCCGTTTGGTTGTGTTCTTGTCTTGGGTAGAGCCGGGAGACAAGTTCTTGAACGAGGAACCTGTCGAGTACGCTTACGAGGATCAAGCTTTCGACAACTCTGAGAATCTTGCAGGCAAGATGACCACCCCTCGAAATCACTTCTATCTTTGCTATGCTAGTTGTTCGCTCTATTGCCATGCTCGCTACCTATCACTTGCTATATCATGTCTCCTATTTTTAGCCATGTCAGCCTCTAACCATCCTCTCCTAGCAAACCGTTGTTTGGCTATGTTACCGCTTTTGCTCAGCCCCTCTTATAGCGTTGCTAGTTGCAGGTGAAGTTGAAGTTTGTTCCATGTCGGAACATGGTTTTGTTGGGATATCACAATATCTCTTATTTAATTAATGCATCTATATATTTTGGTAAAGAGTGGAAGGCTCGGCCTTATGCCTGGTGTTTTGTTCCACTCTTGCCGCCCTAGTTACTGTTATACCGGGATTATGTTCCTTGAGTTTGCGTTCCTTACGCGGTCGGGTGATTTATGGGACCCCCTCGACAGTTCGCCTTGAATAAAACTCCTCCAGCAAGGCCCAACTTTGGTTTTACTATTCGTCGCCTAAGCCTTTTCCCCCGGGTTTTCGCGAGCCCGAGGGTCATCTTATTTTAACCCCCCCGGGCCAGTGCTCCTTCGAGTGTTGGTCCGAACTGAGCAGACTGCGGGGCCCCCTCTTGGAAACTCGAGGTCTGGTTTTACTCGTAGGATGTCTCATCCGGTGTGCCCTGAGAACGAGATATGTGCAGCCCCTATCGGGATTTGTCGGCACATTCGGGTGGCTTTGTTGGTCTTGTTTTACCATTGTCAAGATGTCTTGTAAACCGGGATTCCGAGACTGATCGGGTCTTTCCGGGAGAAGGTTTATCCTTCGTTGACCGTGAGAGCTTATGATGGGCTAAGTTGGGACACCCCTGCAGGGTATTATCTTTCGAAAGCCGTGCCCGCGGTTATGAGGCAGATGGGAATTTGTTAATGTCCGGTTGTAGATAACTTGTCACTTGACCCAATTAAAATACACCAAGTGCGTGTGTAACCGTGATGGTCTCTTCTCGGCGGAGTCCGGGAAGTGAACACGGTCTGTGTTATGTATGACGTAAGTAGGTGTTCAGGACCTCTTCTTGGTCATTTCTAGATGACGACCGTTCCGTTGCTTCTCTTCTCGCTCTCTTTTGCGGAAGTTAGCCACCATATATGCTTTTGCCGCTGCAGCTCCACCTCTTTGCACCTCTTTGTCTTATAAGCTTAAATAGTCTTGATCTCGCGGGTGTGAGATTGCTGAGTCCCCGTGACTCACAGATACTTCCAACACCAGTTGCAGGTGCCGACGATGCTAGTGCAGATGATGGCGTCGATCTCAAGTGGGAGTTCGACGAGGAACGTGGTCGTTACTATTTGTCTTTTCCGGATGATCAGTAGTGGAGCCCAGTTGGGACGATCGGGGATCTAGCATTTGGGGTTGTCTTATTTTCATCTGGATTTTGACCATAGTCGGTCTATATGATTGTATTTTGGATGATGTATGATGATATTTATTTATGTATTGTGTGAAGTGGCGATTGTAAGCCAACTCTTTATCCCATTCTTGTTCATTACATGGGACTGTGTGAAGATGACCCTTCTTGCGACAAAACCACTATGCGGTTATGCCTCTAAGTCGTGCCTCGACATGTGGGACTGCGTTGGGGTGCTTTATCTCCAAGCTGGGAGAGCGTGCCCTACCGTTCTTCAAGCTAATGAAGAAGAAGGGCCCTTACGAGTGGACTCCGGAGGCCGACCGAGCGTTTCAAGACCTCAAGAGATACCCAACCAGCCCTCCGGTGATGGTAGCGCCTCGACCCCTCGAGCCCTTAGTGCTCTGCCTGTCTGCCACACCCCATTCCGCCAGCGTAGCGCTGGTAGCCCTCAGAGAAGAACGCCAGGTCAAGGGCCCATCAAGTGGAACCACCGGGCCGGACAGAGCGGCGCGGCACCAAGGCGAAGATCCAGAAGCAGCGACTGCTTCGGCAGACCACCAAGCCCCTGAAGCCAAAGACCCCGAAGAGACACCTCAACGCCTGGAAGCCGAGGGCTCTGTCAGCTCTCCCGCCCTCGTCGAGCACCAGGTGTATTTCGTCAGCTCAGTGCCGCGGGATGCAAGGGCATGATACCCCATGCCTCAGAAGATCCTACCCGCGCTCCTGGTGGCCCCGCGCAAGCTGCGCCACTACTTCCAAGGTCATCCCATCAAGGTCGTCTCGGCTTACCCACTGGAAAGAGTGCTCAGGAGCCCCAATGCTGCCGAGCGAGTCGCTGAATGGAACATCGAGCTGCAAGCGTTTGACTTGGAGTTCAGCACGACCAGGGTCATCAAGGGGGGTGCGCTCGCGGACTTTGTGGCGGAATGGACCGACGCCCCAGAGCTCGAGGCAGGCGAGGATCAATCCTTATCTCTAGGAAGCGAAGTGCTGGACGGCTGGGTCATGTACTTCAACGGCGCATTCTCACGCCAGGGTGCGGGGGCTGGAGCGGTGCTCATTTCACCCACCCAGGACAAGCTCTACTACGCCGTGCAGCTCTGCTTCCAGCAGGGCGAGAAGGTCTCCAACAACATAGCAGAGTACGAGGGCCTCATAGCTGGCCTCAGGGCTGCGGTGGCCCTGGGGGTGAGGCGTCTCACCATCAAGGGCGACTCGCAGCTTCTCGTCAACTTCTCCAACAAGGTATACGAGCCAAAGGACGAGCATATGGAGGCGTACCTCGCGGAGGTGCACAAGATGGAGAAGTAGTTCTCGGGTCTGGAGCTATAGCATGTGCCCCGTGGCACCAACAAGGAAGCCGACGGCGTCTTTGAGGAGCGGCTCTTCAAGGCATCAGCAACGCCGCCGTTCTCAAGAACAGCGCTGCCTCGCGAGGAGCTCCCTCAACCACCTGCCTCAGGAGCCCCGGCCTGTGGCCCGACCTCGGGAGCGCGGTTGCTCTTGGCACTTGAACCTTGGGAGGGGTGCTGGATCAAGGAATTCAAGGAATACCTCATGCAAGGGACGCTGCCTGAAGAGGAGGAGGACATGGAGCGTGTGGCCCGACAAGCCCCAGCGTACTGCATCCGGGACGGTGAGTTATACAGGAAGCGGCCAAATGACGTTTCCCTACGTTGCATCTCCAGGGAGTAAGGAAGAGAGCTGCTGGCCGACATACACGGCGGGGACTGCGGGCACCACTCATCGTCACGGACCCTCGTCGGCAAGGTGTTTCGGAGTGGATTCTACTGGCCCACGGCACTCAACGACGCGACCGAGCTGGTGAGGTCCTGCGAGGCTTGCCAGTTCCACGCCAAGCAGATTCATCAGCCGGCTCAGGGCCTCCAGACCATCCCACTCTCATGGTCGTTCGCGGTCTGGGGGCTGGATATCTTGGGCCCATTCTCTCGAGCGCCTGGGGGCTACCTCTATGTCGCCATCGACAAGTTCACCAAGTGGGCAGAGGTAGAGGCCGTCCGCACCATCCCAGCTGGCTCCGCGGTCAAGTTCATCAAGGGTCTCGTGAGCCATTTTGGGGTCCCCAACCGCATCATCACTGATAACGGCTCGCAGTTCACTATTAATCTCGTCAAGACATATTGTGCTACCCATGGAACGCAGATCTGCTATGCTTCTGTGGCACACCCCAGGAGCAATGGTCAGGCCGAACGCGCCAACGCAGAAGTCCTGAGGGGCCTCAAGAACAGGACCTTCGAGAAGAATATCGAGGCCTGCGGCAGGGGCTGGCATGACGAGCTCCAGTCCGTGCGGTGGTCCATTCGCACCACCGCCACCAAGCCGACGGGTGAGACCCCATTCTTCCTTGTCTACGGAGCAGAAGCGGTCCTCCCTCACGAGGTCAAACATCGCTCCGCGTAGGTCCTGGCGTTCGATGAGGCGCAGCAGGACGCCATGCGGGGGATGGACCTCGTGCTGGGGGAGGAACACCGCCGTGAAGCCGCGCTGCGAGCGGCAAGGTATCAGCAGGCACTGCGGCGGTACCACTGCCGCAACATCCGCTCCAGGATGCTCGAGGTGGGTGACCTCATCCTGAGGCGGGTGCTCTCTAGGGAAGGGCTTCATAAGCTCTCACCCATGTGGGAGGGCCCGTTCAAGGTCGTCCATCTATCCAGGCCTGGCGCCGCGCGCCTAGAGACACGGGACGGGTTACCCATCCAGAACACCTGGAACATCCACCACCTCCGGAAGTTCTACCCATGAAGAAAGGCCCAGCGCCTATGAAGAAGGCGCATTGCCTGTGAAGGTCTCCGCTCGTGACACTCTCACGTAATAATGAGTGGGGCTGTAAACGCCCAGGAGTCTCAGGAGTGCCGCCCTCGGGCCTCGGGGGCTCCCTCCCACGTCCTAGTGGCAGCACTTAGCTCCGCGCTGGTGAGACGACTTGAAGACTAGACTGGGTGCCGGACACGGCTTTTCATTTTCTTTCCATAGTTGGCTCGCCCCTGTTTAATTGAAGTTTGCTTCTGGTGTTCTCGGCTGATTTGGTTCCGTTGCCTTCTGCCACTGTTTCCGTCTTCGGCTTGGCCTGTACTCTCTCTCGCATTCCTCGCGAGGGGGCTGGACAGGTGCCCTCGTGAGTGTTTTTTCTTTCCCTCGTGAGCGTTTTTCCTTGTTCTGCCTTTCGTCTGGTTTTCGCGAGGCACCCTCGTTCGAGCCCGCAAGCTGGCGCACCTCTCCTAATCCGTGCCCCACAGGTACCACGATACAAAGCGCTGGGTCAAGGCCAGCGGTGCCTGCGACAAAGGCTCGGGAAAACGTTAAGCCTACTAACGAGTTTTTTTGCAGTTTCTGAGCGCCTACCAGGCCAAGGGGGCCTCGACAGACACCAGGAAGTGAGCACCTCGTGGAGAGGATACCAACCCGAGTAGGCCAAGCTAAGTTATCTCTACATAAAACGACGATGTTGCGACACAGCACAGGGACGACGAACATAGCATAATAATTGAGAAATCTTAGTTTGTTGCACGCCCCTCCAGGGCCCATACTGGTTTTCTTCTAATGCAGGAAGGAAAGGAAGAACAAAATAAAAGCGGCGCGTGCCCCTACAGCGGACCACGAGGGCGGGCTTTGTTGGGGAACGTAGTAATTTCAAAAAATTCCTATGCACACGCAAGATCATGGTGATGCATAGCAACGAGAGGTGAGAGTGTTGTCCACGTACCCTCGTAGACCGAAAGCGGAAGCGTTAACACAACGTGGTTGATGTAGTCGTACGTCTTCACGATCCGACCGATCAAGTACCGAACGTACGGCACCTCCGAATTCAGCATACGTTCAGCTCGATGACATCCCTCGAACTCCGATCCAGCTGAGTGTTGAGGGAGAGTTTCGTCAGCACGACGGTGTGGTGACAATGATGATGTTCTACCGACGCAGGGCTTCGCCTAAGCACCGCTACGATATTATCGAGGTGTAATATGGTGGAGGGGGGCACCGCACACGGCTAAGAGATCAATAATCAATTGTGTGTCTAGAGGTGCCCCCCTGCCCCCGTATATAAAGGTGCAAGGGGGGTTCGGCCGGCCTAAGGGAGAGGCGCACCAGGAGGAGTCCTACGCCTACCGGGAGTAGGACTCCCCCCTTTTCCATGTTGGACTAGGAGAGAAAGGGGGAAAAGGTGGAGGGGAGGAAGGAAGGGGGGCGCCGCCCCCCTCTCCTTGTCCTATTCGGACTAGGGGGAGGGGCGCGCGGCCCTGCCCTGGCCTCCTCTCCTCTCTTCCACCTAGGCCCACTAAGGCCCATTAAGTTACCGGGGGGTTCCGGTAACCTCCCGGTACTCCGGAAAAATCCCGATTTCACCCGGAACACTTCCGATGTCCAAACATAGGCTTCCAATATATCAATCTTTATGTCTCGACCATTTTGAGACTCCTTGTCATGTCCGTGATCACATCCGGGACTCTGAACAACCTTCGGTACATCAAAACATATAAACTCATAATATAACTGTCATCGTAATGTTAAGCGTGCGGACCCTACGGGTTCGAGAACTATGTAGACATGACCGAGACACATCTCCGGTCAATAACCAATAGCGGAACCTGGATGCTCATATTGGTTCCCACATATTCTACGAAGTTCTTTATCGGTCAGACCGCATAACAACATACGCTGTTCCCTTTGTCATCGGTATGTTACTTGCCCGAGATTCGATCGTCGGTATCTCGATACCTAGTTCAATCTCGTTACCGACAAGTCTCCTTACTCGTTCCGTAATACATCATCCCGCAACTAACTCATTAGTCACAATGCTTGCAAGGCTTATAGTGATGTGTATTACTGAGTGGGCCCACAGATACCTCTCCGACAATCGGAGTGACAAATCCTAATCTCGAAATACTCCAACCCAAAAAGTACCTTTGGAGACACCTGTAGAGCACCTTTATAATCACCCAGTTACGTTGTGACGTTTGGTAGCACACTAAGTGTTCCTCCGGTAAACGGGAGTTGCATAATCTCATAGTCATAGGAACATGTATAAGTCATGAAGAAAGCAATAGCAACATACTAAACGATCGAGTGCTAAGCTAACGGAATGGGTCAAGTCAATCACATCATTCTCCTAATGATGTGATCCCGTTTATCAAATAACAACTCATGTCTATGGCTAGGAAACATAACCATCTTTGATCAACGAGCTAGTCAAGTAGAGGCATACTAGTGACACTCTGTTTGTCTATGTATTCACACATGTATTATGTTTCTGGTTAATACAATTCTAGCATGAATAATAAACATTTATCATGATATAAGGAAATAAATAATAACTTTATTATTGCCTCTAGGGCATATTTCCTTCAGTCCCCCACTTGCACTAGAGTCAATAATCTAGATTACACAGTAATGATTCGTACACCCATGGAGTCTTGGTGCTGATCATGTTTTGCTCGTGGAAGAGGCTTAGTCAATGGGTCTGCAACATTCAGATCCATATGTATCTTGCAAATTTCTATGTCTCCCACCTGGACTAAATCCCGGATGGAATTGAAGCGTCTTTTGATGTGCTTGGTTCTCTTGTGAAATCTGGATTCCTTTGCTAAGGCAATTGCACCAGTATTGTCACAAAAGATTTTCATTGGTCCCGATGCACTAGGTATGACACCTAGATCGGATATGAACTCCTTCATCCAGAATCCTTCATTTGATGCTTCCGAAGCAGCTATGTACTCCGCTTCACACGTAGATCCCGCCACGACACTTTGCTTAGAACTGCACCAACTGACAGCTCCACCGTTCAATGTAAACACGTATCCGGTTTGCGATTTAGTATCGTCCGGATCAGTGTCAAAGCTTGCATCAACGTAACCATTTACGATGAGCTCTTTGTCACCTCCATAAACGAGAAACATATCCTTAGTCCTTTTCAGGTATTTCAGGATGTTCTTGACCGCTGTCCAGTGATCCACTCCTGGATTACTTTGGTACCTCCCTGCTAAACTTATAGCAAGGCACACATCAGGTCTGGTTCACAGCATTGCATACATGATAGAGCCTATGGCTGAAGCATAGGGAACATCTTTCATCTTCTCTCTATCTTCTGAAGTGGTCGGGCATTGAGTCTTACTCAATCTCACACCTTGTAATACAGGCAAGAACCCTTTCTTTGCTTGATCCATTTTGAACTTCTTCAAAACTTTGTCAAGGTATGTGCTTTGTGAAAGTCCAATTAAGCGTCTTGATCTATCTCTATAGATCTTGATGCCCAATATATATGCAGCTTCACCGAGGTCTTTCATTGAAAAACTCTTATTCAAGTATCCCTTTATGCTATCCAGAAATTCTATATCATTTCCAATTAGCAATATGTCATCCACATATAATATCAGAAATGCTACTGAGCTCCCACTCACTTTCTTGTAAATACAGGCTTCTCCAAAAGTCTGTATAAAACCAAATGCTTTGATCACATTATCAAAGCGTTTATTCCAACTCCGAGAGGCTTGCACCAGTCCATAAATGGATCGCTGGAGCTTGCACACTTTGTTAGCTCCCTTTGGATCAACAAAACCTTCCGGTTGCATCATATACAACTCTTCTTCCAGAAATCCATTCAGGAATGCAGTTTTGACATCCATTTGCCAAATTTCATAATCATAAAATGCGGCAATTGCTAACATGATTCGGACAGACTTAAGCATCGCAACGGGTGAGAAGGTCTCATCGTAGTCAATCCCTTGAACTTGTCGAAAACCTTTCGCAACAAGTCGAGCTTTATAGACAGTAACATTACCGTCAGCGTCAGTCTTCTTCTTGAAGATCCATTTACTTTCAATGGCTTGCCAATCATCGGGCAAGTCAACCAAAGTCCATACTTTGTTCTCATACATGGATCCCATCTCGGATTTCATGGCCTCAAGCCATTTTGCGGAATCTGGGCTCACCATTGCTTCTTCATAGTTCGTAGGTTTTTCATGGTCTAGCAACATAACCTCCAGAACAGGATTACCGTACCACTCTGGTGCGGATCTTAATCTGGTTGAACTACGAGATTCAGTAATAACTTGATCTGAAGTTTCATGATCATTATCATTAACTTCCTCACTAATTGGTGTAGGTGTCGTAGAAACTGGTTTCTGTGATGATCTACTTTCCAATAAGGGAGCAGGTACAGTTACCTCATCAAGTTCTACTTTCCTCTCACTCACTTCTTTCGAGAGAAACTCCTTCTCTAGAAAGGATCCATTCTTAGCAACGAATGTCTTGCCTTCGGATCTGTGATAGAAGGTGTACCCAATAGTCTCCTTTGGGTATCCTATGAAGACACATTTCTCCGATTTAGGTTCGAGCTTATCAGGTTGAAGTTTCTTCACATAAGCATCGCAACCCCAAACTTTAAGATACGACAACTTTGGTTTCTTGCCAAACCATAGTTCATAAGGTGTCGTCTCAACGGATTTCGATGGTGCCCTATTTAGAGTGAATGCAGCCGTCTCTAAAGCATAACCCCAAAACGATAGCGGTAAATCAGTAAGAGACATCATAGATCGCACCATATCTAGTAAAGTACGATTATGACATTCGGACACACCATTACGCTGTGGTGTTCCGGGTGGCTGAGTTGCGAAACTATTCCGCATTGTTTCAAATGTAGGCCAAACTCGTAACTCAAATATTCTCCTCCACGATCTGATCGAAGAAACTTTATTTTCTTGTTACGATGATTTTCAACTTCGCTCTGAAATTCTTTGAACTTTTCAAATGTTTCAGACTTATGTTTCATTAAGTAGATATACCCATATCTGCTCAAATCATCTGTGAAGGTGAGAAAATAACGATATCCGCCACGAGCCTCAATATTCATTGGACCACATACATCTGTATGTATGATTTCCAACAAATCTGTTGCTCTCTCCATAGTTCCAGAGAACGGTGTTTTAGTCATCTTGCCCATGAGGCACGGTTCGCAAGTACCAAGTGATTCATAATCAAGTGGTTCCAAAAGTCCATCAGTATGGAGTTTCTTCATGCGCTTTACACCGATATGACCTAAACGGCAGTGCCACAAATAAGTTGCACTATCATTATCAACTCTGCATCTTTTGGCTTTGACATTATGAATATGTGTGTCACTACTACCGAGATTCATTAAAAATAGACCACTCTTCAAGGGTGCATGACCATAAAAGATCTTACTCATATAAATAGAACAACCATTATTCTCTGATTTAAATGAATAACCGTCTCGCATCAAACAAGATCCAGATATAATGTTCATGCTCAACGCTGGCACCAAATAACAATTATTTAGGTCTAATACTAATCCCGAAGGTAGATGTAGAGGTAGCGTGCCGACGGCGATCACATCGACTTTGGAACCATTTCCCACGTGCATCGTCACCTCGTCCTTAACCAATCTTCGCTTAATCCGTAGCCCCTGTTTCGAGTTGCAAATATTAGCAACAGAACTAGTATCAAATACCCAGGTGCTACTGCGAGCATTAGTAAGGTACACATCAATAACATGTATATCACATATACCTTTGTTCACCTTGCCATCCTTCTTATCCGCCAAATACTTGGGGCAGTTCCGCTTCCAGTGACCAGTCTGCTTGCAGTAGAAGCACTCAGTCTCAGGCTTAGGTCCAGACTTGGGTTTCTTCTCCTGAACAGCAACTTGCTTGCTGTTCTTCTTGAAGTTCCCCTTCTTCTTCCCTTTGCCCTTTTTCTTGAAACTAGTGGTCTTATTGACCATCAACACTTGATGCTCCTTTTTGATTTCTACCTCCGCTGCCTTTAGCATTGCGAAGAGCTCGGGAATTGTCTTATTCATCCCTTGCATGTTATAGTTCATCACGAAGCTCTTGTAGCTTGGTGGCAGTGATTGAAGAATTCTGTCAATGACGCTATCATCCGGAAGATTAACTCCCAGTTGAATCAAATGATTATTATACCCAGACATTTTGAGTATATGCTCACTGATAGAACTATTCTCTTCCATCTTGCAGCTGTAGAACTTATTGGAGAGTTCATATCTCTCAATCCGGGCATTTGCTTGAAATATTAACTTCAACTCCTGGAACATCTCATATGCTCCATGACGTTCAAAACGTCGTTGAAGACCCAGTTCTAAGCCGTAAAGCATGGCACACTGAACTATCGAGTAGTCATCAGCTTTGCTCTGCCAGACGTTCATAACTACTGGTGTTGCTCTTGCAGCAGGCCTGGCACCCAGCGGTGCTTCCAGGACGTAATTCTTCTGTGCAACAATGAGGATAATCCTCAAGTTACGGACCCAGTCCGTGTAATTGCTACCATCATCTTTCAACTTTGCTTTCTCAAGGAACGCATTAAAATTCAACGGAACAACAGCACGGGCCATCTATCTACAATTAACATAGACAAGCAAGATACTATCAGGTACTAAGTTGATGATAAATTTAAGTTCTATTAATCATATTACTTAAGAACTCCCACTTAGATAGACATCCCTCTAATCATCTAAGTGATTACGTGATCCAAATCAACTAAACCATAACCGATCATCACGTGAAATGGAGTATTTTTAATGGTGAACATCACTATGTTGATCATATCTACTATATGATTCACGCTCGACCTTTCGGTCTCAGTGTTCCGAGGCCATATCTGCATATGCTAGGCTCGTCAAGTTTAACCTGAGTATTCCGTGTGTGCAACTGTTTTGCACCCGTTGTATTTGAACGTAGAGCCTATCACACCCGATCATCACATGGTGTCTCAGCACGAAGAACTTTCGCAACGGTGCATACTCAGGGAGAACACTTTTATCTTGAAATTTTAGTGAGAGATCATCTTATAATGCTACCGTCAATCAAAGCAAGATAAGATGCATAAAAGATAAACATCACATGCAATCAATATAAGTGATATGATATGGCCATCATCATCTTGTGCTTGTGATCTCCATCTCCGAAGCACCGTCATGATCACCATCGTCACCGGCGCGACACCTTGATCTCCATCGTAGCATCGTTGTCGTCTCGCCAACTATTGCTTTTACGACTATCGCTACCGCTTAGTGATAAAGTAAAACAATTACATGGCGATTGCATTTCATACAATAAAGCGACAACCATATGGCTCCTGCCAGTTGCCGATAACTCGGTTACAAAACATGATCATCTCATACAATAAAATATAGCATCATGTCTTGACCATATCACATCACAACATGCCCTGCAAAAACAAGTTAGACGTCCTCTACTTTGTTGTTGCAAGTTTTACATGGCTGCTACGGGCTTAGCAAGAACCGTTCTTACCTACGCATCAAAACCACAACGATAGTTTGTCAAGTTGGTGCTGTTTTAACCTTTGCAAGGACCGGGCGTAGCCACACTCGGTTCAACTAAAGTGAGAGAGACAGACACGCGCCAGTCACCTTTAAGCAACGAGTGCTCGCAACGGTGAAACCAGTCTCGCGTAAGCGTACGCGTAATGTCGGTCCGGGCCGCTTCATCTCACAATACCGCTGAACCAAAATATGACATGCTGGTAAGCGGAATGACTTATATTGCCCACAACTCACTTGTGTTCTACTCGTGCATATAACATCAACGCATAAAACCAGGCTCTGATACCACTGTTGGGGAACGTAGTAATTTCAAAAAAATTCCTACGCACACGCAAGATCATGGTGATGCATAGCAACGAGAGGGGAGAGTGTTGTCCATGTACCCTCGTAGACCGAAAGCGGAAGCGTTAACACAACGCAGTTGATGTAGTCGTACGCCTTCATGATCCGACCGATCAAGTACCAAACATACGGCACCTCCGAGTTCAGGACACGTTCAGCTCGACGACGTCCCTCGAACTCCGATCCAGCCGAGTGTTGAGGGAGAGTTTCATCAGCACGACGGCGTGGTGACAATGATGATGTTCTACCGACGCAGGGCTTCGCCTAAGCACCGCTACGATATTATCGAGGTGTAATATGGTGGAGGGGGGCACCGCACACGGCTAAGAGATCAATAATCAATTGTGCGTCTAGAGGTGCCCCCCTGCCCCCGTATATAAAGGTGCAAGGGGGGGTTCGGCCGTCCTAAGGGAGAGGCGCGCCAGGAGGAGTCCTACTCCTACCGGGAGTAGGACTCCCCCCTTTTCCATGTTGGACTAGGAGAGAAAGGGGGAAAAGGTGGAGGGGAGGAAGGAAGGGGGGCGCCGCCCCCCTCTCCTTGTCCTATTCGGACTGGGGGGAGGGGCGCGTGGCCCTGCCCTAGCCTCCTCTCCTCTCTTCCACCTAGGCCCACTAAGGCCCATTAAGTTACCGGGGCGTTCCGGTAACCTCCCGGTACTCCGGAAAAATCCCGATTTCACCCGGAACACTTCCGATGTCCAAACATAGGCTTCCAATATATCAATCTTTATGTCTCGACCATTTCGAGACTCCTCGTCATGTCTGTGATCACATCCGGGACTCCGAACAACCTTCGGTACATCAAAACATATGAACTCATAATATAACTGTCATCGTAACGCTAAGCGTGCGGACCCTACGGGTTCGAGAACTATGTAGACATGACCGAGACACCTCTCCGGTCAATAACCAATAGCGGAACCTGGATGCTCATATTCGTTCCCACATATTCTACGAAGATCTTTATCGGTCAGACCGCATAACAACATACGTTGTTCCCTTGCCCGAGATTCGATCGTCGGTATCTCGATACCTAGTTCAATCTCGTTACCGGCAAGTCTCTTTACTCGTTCCGTAATACATCATCCCGCAACTAACTCATTAGTCACAATGCTTGCAAGGCTTATAGTGGTGTGTATTACTGAGTGGGCCCAGAGATACCTCTCCGAGAATCGGAGTGACAAATCCTAATCTCGAAATACGCCAACCCAACAAGTACCTTTGGAGAGACCTGTAGAGCACCTTTATAATCACCCAGTTACGTTGTGACGTTTGGTAGCACACAAAGTGTTCCTCCGGTAAACGGGAGTTGCATAATCTCATAGTCATAGGAACATGTATAAGTCATGAAGAAAGCAATAGCAACATACTAAACGATCGAGTGCTAAGCTAACGGAATGGGTCAAGTCAATCACATCATTCTCCTAATGATGTGATCCCGTTAATCAAATAACAACTCATGTCTATGGCTAGGAAACATAACCATCTTTGATCAACGAGCTAGTCAAGTAGAGGCATACTAGTGACACTCTGTTTGTCTATGTATTCACACATGTATTATGTTTCCAGTTAATACAATTCTAGCATGAATAATAAACATTTATCATGATATAAGGAAATAAATAATAACTTTATTATTGCCTCTAGGGCATATTTCCTTCAGGCTCTTGGCGCCACCCCGAGCTCAGCCAGACCCATCCTCGCGCTTCACGGAGGCGCGGCGACGACACGACCCGCTGCCACCTTCGAAGCGGGCGCGGCGGCTGGTCGTAACCACCGTTGCTGGAGCTGTCGCCGGGGGAAGAGCCGCCGTAGCTGGACGAGACGCGGTCGACGCAAAGGCGGGTTCGCCCTCCTCCTTGTCATGGCCATCGGCAAGGCCGAGCACCTCGTCACCGTCGTTGACCTCGGGGCAGCACCCGGCGCGGCGACCATCTTCCCCAAACACCCTCACGTAGAGGGTCGCATCGCCGTCGTACTTGAAATGGAGGGTGCACCGCCTGCCCAGGCCGCGCGCGTGGGCAAATGTCTACCAGCCGCGGGCCAGGGCAATGTTGCCCACGAGGGAGACCTCAACCGCGACCCAAGAAGCCCTGCTGCAACAGCCGTCCGCCTGCAGCCAGAGCCCGCCTGGACCTGCGGCCGGCAGCTCGTCGATGAAGAAGCGCGAAAGATGAAGCCAGTTGCCGGCCGGGTTCTCCGACAAGACGATGAGCTCTGGCAGCACTTCCGCCGAGTGGAAGCGCGGCCGGGGAGGCCGCGCGACCACGGCACGTCTCCCTTCATCAACAGGACTGCCATGACTGGAGGGCCGCGGCAGGGGTCGCTGTGTGCTTGCGAGGACGGCCGCGTCCACGCTTGGGTGTCGGAGAGCCGAGCACCTTGCGAGGGGCCTTTCCCTTCTACGCGGCGGAGAACCTTTTCGACGGCGCCATTGGTGTGGCTACTGGCAATGGAGCAAAGGGAGAGAAGCAAATGGAATGGGAAGAGATGGGCGACGGGGGCTCTACCCCCCCTCCATTTATAGCAGGCGAAGGCCAATCAATGCCCCCCACGATCACAGGTAATGATGGTTTTTCCTTGCATGCAGCAGGGACTCGTCAAATCGGGCAGTTTCCAACGTAGCATGGGGAAGCGGAGACACCCAAGTCCAATAACCCGCCATGCGTTGACCAAGGCCGCAGGCTGTTGGGGCCCGCGGCGCTCCGCACTTGCCCTTTGGCTTCGCCTCGAAGCGAAGTCCGAGCGCGCCTTGGGCCCGGGGGCTACTGTCGGCGTTCTGGGAACGGGGGTCCCCAGACTTGCCTGCCTGTGGCCCACGTCGTGGCTCTGCGAGCGGGCCCGTATGGCACATCTTCACGAACAAGCTTTCAAGACCCTCGCGAGGGGCCTAGCCTCGCGAGGGGGAAGACACAGGACCTCCTCGGGAGTTGCCTCACCAGGCTGGCTCGCGAGGGGCGGAGAGATCAAGGCAAGGAAAACCTCACGAGGTTCTAGTGATGTGAGCCATGACAAACGAGACCAGGCAGGCGCCAGGCGGGCGCCAGCGTGCACAGTGTCCTTGCTTCCTCTTTGGTGCTAAGGGGGCAAGCGCAGGCGAGGAGTTCTGAGGCATCAGGCAAAGGTTTCCATATAGGTGCAACGCGACATAGACCAGTAGGACGGCAAGATGGAGGTCATCGTGGAGCCCAAGACGGCGTCACCACAAGAGCCTTTGGCAGGCGAAGATTACTTTTGTCAGGATAAGCTGTACTAGCTGTCCCCTTTCAAATTGGCCGTTGTTGGCTCCCTTCCCGCTCAATATTTGGGAAGAGGACCAGGGCCTCTATAAATAGGACTAGCCACCACCATAGTAGGGGGGATCATTCAGATCACCCTCATCCACACGCAATTTCACCAAGCACAAGAACACCTCTGCTCAGGAGGCTGTTCTTCCCCTTGTACTGCTCATCCTCAGCCCAAGAGGCAATCCACCACCACCACACTGGAGTAGGGTATTACACCACAATGGTGGCCTAAACTAGTATAAATCTTGTGTATTTGTGTTCTTTGGGTTCGGCGAGCTAGTCCGTGAATTCGTGAAGTGTGTGAGGGCATGATCGGTGAGGGGGAGATCTTCGCGCGCACCCCAGAGTTCGAACCTTAAGGGTTTTGCCGGAACCCGAAATTCGACACGCATACCTTTCGACAACTATACGAACTAACCGGACGAAATTCGTGCAAACAAAGCAAATTTCAAATTAACCAGTTGAAATTCATTACATTTCGAAAACTTTTCTATAAACTGGACAAAATTCATTACATATTTCGCACAAGCTGTACTAAAACCTACTGTAAACCAAATCTAAACGATCGCAAGCGCCCGACCACCATGTCCGAACATGAGCCCCGAGAACTGACGCTCCGGCTATTGCCTTTGCCTCCTCCTCATCCACCTCGGCTTTGTCTAGCTCCGCCTCGATAACCTCCTCCTCTGAAGCACAAGGTTCTAAAGATTTCTGCCTCCACGTCGCCGTCAAGTGGCTAATCGGCCCCCGATGTTTACCCCACCAAGCTTGGCGTCGACTGAGTGGAGGAGTTGTGGCCTTCTTGGGACCAGAGCGGTGGCGACCTACCATGTACTATTCTTCCTCGCTGCTGGCTGTGCCCACGCACGTGCACCGACTTCGTGGTCGTGGTGGCGGAGGGTGGTCGGGGGGGCAGCGATGTCCTTTGTCTGCTCCTGCGACAGTATGTCCAAGAGAGCTTTGGAGCACGCCCGGAGTGAAGCCGCCGATGTTTGGGAAAAAGAATCAACGCGAGACGATGCCCGAGGGGCCCGTAAGGAGCCCCTGGTCGTTGTGGCCATGCCGTAAGGCGATTGGTGCCCTTCTTCTGGCGCAAGAAAGCTAATATCCGGATAAAAATTGTGTTAAAATTTAAGCCCAATCGGAGTTACGGATCTCCGGGAATTTAAAGAAACGGTGAAAGGCCAGAATCTGGGAGTCTAGAAATAGAAGGAAATAGAGAGAGATCCAATCTCGGAGGGACTCCTGCCCCTCTGCCGCCATGGAAGCCATGTACCAGAGGGGAAACCCTTCTCCCATCTAGGGGAAGGACAAGGAAGAAGAAGAAGAAGGGGGGCTCTCTCCCCTCTCTCCTGGTGGCGCCGGAACGCCGTCGGGGCCTATCGCGACAATGATCTACACCAACAACTTCACCGCCGTCATCACCAACTCTCCCCCCTCTATGCAGCGGTGTAACCCCTCTTTTACCCGCTGTAATCTCTACTTAAACATGGTGCTCAATGCTATATATTATTTCCCATTGATGTATGGCTATCCTATGATGTTTGAGTAGATCTGTTTTGTCCTATGGGTTCATTGATGATCGTGATTGGTTTGAGTTGCATGTTTTATTATTGGTGCTATCCTATGGTGCTCTCCATGTCGCGCAAGCGTGAGGGATCCCTGTTGTAGGGTTTGTAATATGTTCATGGTTTGCTTATTGTCTGTGTTGCGTGAGTGACTGAAACACAAACACAGATAAGTGGGTCATGGCGTATGGGAATAAAGAGGACTTGATACTTTAATGCTATGGTTGAGTTTTTCCTTAATGATCTTTAGTAGTTGCAGATGCTTGCTAGAGTTCCAATAATAAGTGCAAATGATCCAAAAAGATAAAGCATGTTAGCTTATGCCTCTCCCTCATATAAAATTGCAATAACGATTACTGGTCCAGTTATCGATTGCCTAGGGACAAATAACTTTCTTGTGACAAAAAGCTCTCTACTAAAGCTAACTTAGTTGTGTCTTTATCTACACAGCCCCTATATTTTATTTACGTTCTCTTTATTATCTTACAAACCTAGCCTACAACACCTACAAAGTACTTCTAGTTTCATACTTGTTCTAGGTAAAGCAAACGTAAAGTGTGCATAGAGTTGTATCGGTGGTCGATAGAACTTGAGGGAATATTTGTTATACCTTTAGCTCTGAGTAATGGCAACAAATGTATCCTCACCAACTTTTGATGTAATATATGGCATGCTTAGATGTAAGTTTGAACTGTTTATCTTATCAACAGGGCTTGTTTGATGATTCTTGGTGTTAGTAGTCTAGCTATTGTGCGAGCTATAGTACTTGCAAAACACTCACCGAAGAGAAATGTTGGGGCTGATGAGCTTGTGGTACGCTTATAGGTCTGATCCGTCGTCGATCGGCCCATAGCCAAGCTCCTAAAATTTTAGGCTTAGCGATCGATCAGACAATAGTCCACACAGATACATTCATGCCTCATTTGGTTCATAGGGTAGTAAAATCGTAGCAATAGGAAAGTCATAGGAAATGAGATGACATGTAGCTTAAATCCAATGAGTAGGAATAGAAAAGGAGATGCCCTTTGATTCACATCATATGAAGTTTTCCATTGAGTCTAGGCTAATGTTTATTTTCCTATGAAATGTGGAGGATAGGAAGAATTCCTTCATAGGAATATGATTCCATTACTATAAACCAAAGGGCTCTACAGAAATTTTTCCTATAGATATCCTATCCTATGAAATTCCTACAAGATTCCTCTAAACCAAAGGAGGCCTCACATTAATAGCCAGCAAAATTGGCACGTACTTGTAACACGCGTGAATGTGTAATTTTTTTGTTGGAAGCGTGAATGTGTAGTGACGTCATACTTCGGAGTGGCTACAGTGAGTGTGTACGTGTGCTAGAGGGATTGTGGGATGGAGAGGGATCTAGAGAGAGAAAGACCCTCTTTCTACTCCTACTCGTTAGATTGACATAGGATATTTTTTCAGAACACAAAATCATAGCAGTACAGAGACGTACTCCCTCTGTTCCAAAATATATGACTCAACTTTGTACTAACTTTGAAACGGAGGGTGTACAAATCCTAGGTGGGCTAGTTTGGCCTAGTGGGTTTCAGTGATATGACGTGCTACAGTGTCGTCCAGTCTTCGCGTGTGGTAGCAGTATTGCGGGTACAGTAAGTTTTCTTGAAGAAGCGGAATTCAACGAAGTCATGATGGTTCCTTCGTCCGACCAACTTACAGTGGGAAAGGTTGGGCCTGCGTTACGACCGGGGTGGACCAGGATAATTTTGTGCATGGCAGGTGGACCAGGATGGTCGACGTCCCACATGTCGGCAAATGAAAGTATTCTTTCCGATATCGAGGACGAGCAACGAGTATTCATTGTTTATTTTTATGAAAGCTATTGTCTCCATTATTACGATGGAGGAGTGTGAAACACGGTAGCCTAGTGCTCTTGGCATGTGCACAACTCCCTCCTTGCTCATGTACTACCATAGTGTTGACTATAAGGTTGGCTATAAGGTTACAACTTTTTCTCACTTTCTCTCTATCTATTTCCTCTCAAATGTTTTTTACCTTTCTCTTTTTAGACACAATTGTTTTTTATACCTCTTTTTTTAGAATTAGTTTTTTATACCTAGGAGCATGTGTAGAGACGGGCTCTTGCAAGCCCACTCCTGGACTTTGTCAATGCCTCTCTCTCCTCCACATAAGCGGGCTTATAGCCCAGTATTGTACTAGTACTACTTGCTATGAATTCGGGCAGCTGGCGTCTGGGGGGGAGCACGCGTGGGAGGGGGGGTTTCTGGTGGGCCAGGGCGGTCAGAAGCAGGCTTCTAAGCGGTCTAGACTCCCGCATGGCCCACCTCACATTATCACCATATTTCTTGGAGTCAGTGCGCGACGGGCGGGAGATCGCTTCTCCCTCCCCCGTCTCTCTCTTCTCAGCCGACGCCCACCGAGGGATTAGATTTCAGCTATCGACGGTTTATTCAATTGCAGTACCACATGTCAGTGAAGATTCAAGACAATGTGTGTCCCCTCTGGTGAGCAGCGTGCGGGCGGGACTGTCGGGGGTGCGACGCGAACGTGACGCGTGCGAGTCGTAAGTGTGCCGCCTTTTCCTTTTGAACTTGCAAAGCGTAACATTTTCGTGGCATCGATCGCTAGAAATCCAGAACAAAATGATGAGGGCGGGGCTTTCTCGCGCGTTAGGCGGGCTAGTTTGAGTGATATGACGTGCTACAGTGCCGTCCACTTGCTCCATTTTAATGTAAGCAAGAGTGTGGACACTTACATGGGAGGAGTGCGAAACACGGAGGATCTGATTTTGATCTAGGGATAACTGTTCCCTACAAAATAATGGAGCACTGTTAGCGATTATAGCACGATAGTTAGGACATCTCGAGCGATGGCCCACGAATTTACACCGGCATCTGTCCGAGGACACCGATGCCAGAGGATGCCTTCCAATGCTGCCCGCATTGTCGGCATTCTGGAACGGGGGTCCCCAGACTTGCCAGCCTGCGGCCCACGGCGTGGCTTTGCGAGCGGGCCCATACGGCCCATCTTCACCAACAAGCTTTCAAGACCCTCGCGAGGGGCCTAGCCTCGCGAGGGGGGCAACACAGGACCTCCTCAGGAGCGGCCTCACCAGGCTAGATCGCGAGGGCGGAGAGATCAAGGCAAGGCAAATCTCGCGAGGTTCTAGTGATGTGAGGCATGACGAACAAGACCAGGCGGGCGCCAGCGCGCATAGTGTCCTTGCTTCCTCTTTGGTGCTAAGGGGGCAAGCGCAGGCGAGGAGTTCCGAGGCATCAGGCAAAGGTTTCCATATCGGTGCAACGAGACCAAGACCGGCAGGACGGCAAGGCGGAGGTCATCATGGAGCCCAAGACGGCGTCACCACCAGAGCCTTTGGCAGGCGAAGACTACTTTTGTCAGGATAAGCTGTACTAGTTGTCCCCTTTCAAATTGGATGTTGTTGGCTCCCTTCCCGCTCAATATTTGGGAAGAGGACCAGGGCCTCTATAAATAGGACTAGCCACCACCATAGTAGGGGGTATCATTCAGATCACCCTCATCCACACGCAAGTTCACCAAGCACAAGAACACCTCTCCTCAGGAGGCTGTTCTTCCCCTTGTACTGTTCATCCTCTGCCAAAGAGGCAATCCACGACCACCACACTGGAGTAGGGTATTACACCACAACGATGGCCCAAACCAGTATAAGTCTTGTGTCTTTGTGTTCTTTGGATTCGGCGAGCTAGTCCGCGAATTCATGTAGTGTGTGAGGGCGTGATCGGTGAGGGGGAGATCTTCGCGCGCACCCAAGAGTTCGAACCTTAAGGGTTTTACCGGAACCCGAAATCCGACATTTGGCGCGCCAGGTAGGGGTGCGTCGGAGTTTTCCTTCCATTGATCTGCTCCACGCTGCCACTGTGTTCCGCCCCCATGGCAAGCTCTGCGCTTCCTGCTCCGGCGACCGATGCCAGCGACGGGGCCAGGGGCTCCGAGCCCTTGCTCCCGCCTTGCGGCAGGTGTAGTGGCCACCGAAGTTCAAGCCGGAGATGCCACTGCGTTATGACGGCGTGGTGGATCTGGTGGCTTTCCTTCTAGCGTACGAGGAAGCCGTCCTCAAGGCCGGGGGCGACGACAAGATCATGGCCAACTGGCTTCCCATGGCCTTGACTGGCGTGCCGCGCGCCTGGCTGCTCAACCTCCCCGGATCCACAGTGGCATCTTGGGAGGCGCTGCACGATCTCTTCGTCGCGCGCTTCGCGGCACCGGCACCCCACGCGTTCGTGGCCCTCCTCGGCGGCTCGCAAGCACCGCCCTCGGATCGTCACATCAAGCCATTCCTTTGCCAGATCGGCGCCGCTTCCAAGCGCCCAGGGGCCCCACAGGGCTGGGCCGTGCCCGAGGCCGACATCACCTTTGACTCAGGGGATCATCCCGTCTCCACCACTAGCTCGGGTATGCTCCCAATGCTTTGCACTCCCACCATCCGCAACGTGGCCGTCACCAAGACCCTCATTGACGGCGGCGCCGACCTCAACATGCTCTCTGTGGAAGCCTTCGGCCTCCTTCACGTACCACTCGAGCAGCTCCGCCTCAGCAAGTCCTTCTCAGGAGTCGGCGGCGGCACCGCCCACTCCCTGGGGCAGATCCGCCTTCCTGTCACCTTCTGCACGCGCGATAGTTAGCGCACCGAGCTGGTCGACTTCGACATCGCCCGCATCAGCCTCCCGTACAACGCCATCCTCGGGTACCCAGCTCTGGCCCAGTTTATGGTAGCAACCCATCCGGCTTACAACCTCATGAAGACGCCTGGGAGCGAGGGCGTCGTCACCATCGAGGGGGACGCTAACGAGGCTCTGGTGGCACTCAAGCTTGCCCTCAAGACTGCCGCAGTGGCACAGCCCGCCGGTGCGGGCGCCTCCAAGGCCAAGGAAGCCATACCAACCAAGAAGAAGTCGATGAGGACGGGTCCTCAGGAGCCGCCTTTAGCATAGGTGCCGACCTCGACCCTGACCAAAGGAAGCGTTGGTGAAGTTCTTGCGCGCAAGCAAGGAGATATTCACATGGGAACCCAAACAGCTGGTGGGGGTCCCAAGAGAGGTGATTGAGCGTCACATGGGAACCCAATGTACGCCCTGTGAAGCAGCGGGTGAGACGACAGTCCATGGAGAAGCAGGCCTTCATTGTCCAGGAAACACGCAAGCTGGAGGCGGCGGGTGCCCGCGAGGTTCGGTACCCCGAGTGGCTGGCAGACCACGTTGTTGTGCCGAAGAAAGGCGGAAAGGAGCGCATGTGTGTCGACTTCACCAACCTCAACAAGGCCTGCCCCCAAGATCCATTCCTGCTTCCACGCATCGACCAGATCGTCGACTCCACCGCCGAGTGCGATTTGCTGTGCTTCCTAGATGCATTTTCAGGCTACCACCAGACCAAGATGGCGGTAGAGGATGTGGAAAAGACCGCCTTCCTGACCCCGTGTGGGGTGTACTACTACACTTGCATGCCTTTCGGACTGCGCAATGCGGGAGCGACCTTTCAGCGGCTGATGCACATCGCCTTAGGGCGGCAGCTCGGGAGAAACGCAGAGGCCTACGTCGACGACATTGTGGTGAAGTCTCGGGAGGTGAGAACCTTGATCCAAGACCTGGAGGAGACCTTCGCAAGCCTGCTCCAGGTTAACTTGTGACTCAACCCGGAGAAGTGCGCGTTTGGTGTCCCTTCCGGCAAGCTGCTGGGTTTTCTCGTATCCCACAGAGGGATCCAGGCGAACCCAGAAAAGGTCAAGGCAATCAAAGACATGAGCCCGCCGCAGACCCTCAAAGAGATGCAGAAGCTTGCCGGTCGTGTGACTGCGTTGGGGCGCTTTATCTCCAAGCTGGGAGAGCGTGCCCTACCGTTCTTCAAGCTAATGAAGAAGAAGGGCCCTTTCGAGTGGACTCCGGAGGCCGACCGAGAGTGTCAAGACCTCAAGAGATACCCAACCAGCCCTCCGGTGATGGTAGCGCCTCGACCCCTTGAGCCCTTGGTGCTCTACCTGTCTGCCACACCCCATTCTACCAGCGTAGCGCCGGTAGCCCTCAGAGAAGAATGCCAGGTCGAGGCCCCATCAAGTGGAATCACCGGGCCGGACAGAGCGGCGCGACACCAAGGCAAAGATCCAGAAGCAGCGACTGCTTCGGCAGACCACCAAGCCCTGAAGCCGAAGACCCCGAAGGGACACCTCAACCCCCGGAAGCCGAGGGCTCCGTCAGCTCTCCCGCCCTCGTCGAGCACCAGGTATATTTCGTCAGCTCAGTGCTGCGAGATGCAAGGGCACGATACCCCATGCTTCAGAAGATCCTACTCTCGCTCCTGGTGGCACCGCGCAAGCTGCGTCACTACTTCCAAGGTCATCCCATCAAGGTCGTCTCGGCTTACCCACTGGAAAGAGTGCTCAGGAGCCCCAATGCTGTCGGCCGAGTCGCTGAATGGAACATCGAGCTGCAAGCGTTTGACTTGGAGTTCAGCACGACCAGGGTCATCAAGGGGGCTGCACTCGCGGACTTTGTGGTGGTATGGACCGTCGCCCCAGAGCTTGAGGCAGGCGAGGATCAATCCTCATCTCTAGGAAGCGAAGCGCCGGACGGCTGGGTCATGTACTTCGACGGCGCATTCTCACTCCAGGGCGCGGTGGCTAGAGCGGTGCTCATTTCACCCACCCAGGACAAGCTCTACTACGCCGTGCAGCTCTGCTTCCAGCAGGGCGAGAAGGTCTCCAACAACATAGCAGAGTACGAGGGCCTCATAGCTGGCCTCAGGGTTGTGGTGGCCCTAGGGGTGAGGCGTCTCACCGTCAAGGGCGACTCGTAGCTTCTCGTCAACTTCTCCAACAAGGTATACGAGCCAAAGGACGAGCACATGGAGGTGTACCTCGCGGAGGTGCGCAAGATGGAGGAGCAGCTCTCGGGTCTGGAGCTACAGCATGTGCCCCGTGGCACCAACAAGGAAGCCGACGACATCGCCGGAAGAGCATCCAAGCGGCTACCCCAAGAGCCTGGCATCTTTGAGGAGCGGCTCTTCAAGCCATCAGCAACGTCGTCATTCTGAAGAACAGCGCTGCCTCGCGAGGAGCTCCCTCAACCACCTGCCTCAGGAGCCCTGGCCTGCGGCCCGACCTCGGGAGCGCGGTTGCTCTTGGCGCTCGAACCTCAGGAGGGGTGCTGGATCAAGGAATTCAAGGAATACCTCTTGCAAGGGACGCTGCCTGAAGAGGAGGAGGACATGGAGCGTGTGGCCCGACAAGCCACAACATACTGCACCCGGGACGGTGAGTTATACAGGAAGTGGCCAAATGACGTTTCCCTACATTGCATCTCCAGGGAGTAAGGAAGAGAGCTGCTGGCCGACATACACGGCGGGGACTGCGGGCACCACTCGTCATCACGGACCCTCATCGCCCAGGTGTTTCGAAGTGGATTCTACTAGCCCACGACACTCAGCGACGCGACCAAGCTGGTGAGGTCCTGCGAGGCTTGCCAGTTCCACGCCAAGCAGATTCATCAGCCGGCTTAGGGCCTCCAGACCATCCCACTCTCATGGTCGTTCGAGGTCTGGGGGCTGGATATCTTGGGCACATTCCCTCGAGCGCCTGGGGGCTACCGCTACCTCTATGTCGCCATCGACAAGTTCACCAAGTGGGCGGAGGTAGAGGCCGTCCGCACCATCCCAGCTGGCTCCGCGGTCAAGTTCATCAAGGGTCTCGTGAGCCATTTTGGGGTCCCCAACCGCATCATCACTGATAACGGCTCGCAGTTTGCTATTAATCTCTTCAAGACATATTGTGCTAACCATGGAATGCAGATCTGCTACGCTTCGGTGGCGCACCCCAGGAGCAATGGTCAGGCCAAACGCGCCAACGCAGAAGTCCTGAGGGGCCTCAAGACCAGGACCTTCAAGAAGAAGCTCGAGGCCTGCGGCAGGGGCTCGCACGACGAGCTCCAGTCTGTGTTGTGGTCCATCCGCACCACCGCCACCAAGCCGACGAGTGAGACCCCATTCTTCCTCATCTACAGAGCAGAAGCGGTCCTCCGTCACGAGGTCAAACATCGCTCCGCGCGGGTCCTGCCGTTCGATGAGGCGCAGCAGGACGCCATGCGGGGGATGGACCTCGTGCTGGGGGAGGAACGCCGCCGTGAAGCCGCGCTGCAAGCGACAAGGTATCAGCAGGCACTGCGGCAGTACCACTACCGCAACATCCACTCCAGGATGCTCGAG
The DNA here is from genome assembly GCF_018294505.1 of Triticum aestivum. Taxonomy (NCBI): domain Eukaryota; kingdom Viridiplantae; phylum Streptophyta; class Magnoliopsida; order Poales; family Poaceae; genus Triticum; species Triticum aestivum. The sequence continues at coordinate 136,240,093 of NC_057796.1, read as the reverse complement.
GTGGGTGACCTCGTCGTGAGGCGGGTGCTCTCCAGGGAAGGGCTGCATAAGCTCTCGCCCATGTGGGAGGGCCCGTTCAAGGTCGTCCATGTCTCCAGGCCTGGCACTGCCCGCCTGGAGACACAGGACGGGGTACCCATCCAGAACGCCTGGAACATCCAACAACTCCAGAAGTTCTACCCATGAAGAAAGGCCCAATGCCTATGAAGAAGGCCCAGTGCCTGTGAAGGTCTCCGCTCGTGACACTCTCACGTAATAATGAGTGGGGCTGTACACGCCCCGGAGTCTCAGGAGTGCCGCCCTCGGGCCTTGGGGGCTCCCTCCCACGTCCTAGTGGCAGCACTTAGCTCCGCGCTGGTGAGAAGACTTGAAGACTAGACTAGGTGCCGGACGCGGCTTTTCATTTGCTTTCCATAGTTGGCTCGCCCCTGTTTAATTGAAGTTTGCTTCTGGTGTTCTTGGCTGATTTGGTTCTGTTGCCTTATGCCTCTGTTTTCGTCTTTGGCTTGGCCTGTACTCTCTCTCGCATTCCTCGCGAGGGGGCTGGACAGGTGCCCTCGTGAGCGTTTTTTCTTTCCCTCGTGAGTGTTTTTCCTTGTTCTGCCTTTCATTTGCTTTTTGCGAGGAACCCTCGTTTGAGCCCAGAAGCTGGCGCACCTCTCCTAGTCCGTGCCCCACGGGTACTGTGATACAAAGCGCTGGGTCAAGGCCAGTGGTGCCTGCGACCAAGGCTCGGGAAAACGTTAAGCCTCCTAACGAGTTTTTTTGCAGTTTCTAAGCGCCTACCAGGCCAAGGGGACCTCGTGGAGAGGAGACCACCCCGAGCAGGACAAGCTAAGTTATCTCTACATAAAACGACGATGTTGCGACACAGCACAGGGACGACGAACATAGCATAATAATTGAGAAATCATAGTTTGTTGCACGCCCATCCGGGGCCCATACTGGTTTTCTTCTAATGCAGGAAGGAAAGGAAGAACAAAATAAAAGCGGCGCGTGCCCCTACAGCGGACTGCGAGGGCGAGCTCTTGGCGCCATCCCGAGCTTAGCCAGACCCCTCCTCGCGCTTCACAGAGGCGCGGCGACGAGACGACCCGCTGCCACCTTCGAAGCGGGCGTGGCGGCTGGTCGTAACCACCGCTGCTGGAGCTGTTGCCGGGGGAAGAGGCGCCATAGCTGGACGAGACGCGGTCGACGCCAAGGGCGGGTTCGTCCTCCTCCTCTTCATGACCATCGCCAAGGCCGAGCACCTCATCGCCATCGGTGACCTCGGGGCAGCACCCGGCGCGGCGACCATCTTCCCCAAACACCCTCACGTAGAGGGTCGCATCGCCGTCATACTTGAAATGGGGGGTGCACCGCCTGCCCAGGCCGCGCGTGCGGGCAAACGTCTGCCAGCTGCGGGCCAGGGCTATGTTGCCCACGACGGACACCTCAACCGCGACCCAGGAAGCCCTACTGCAGCAACCGTCCACCTGTAGCCAGAGCCCGCCTGGACCTGCGGCCGGCAGCTCGTTGACGAAGAAGCGCGGAAGATGAAGCTAGTTGCCGGCCGGGTTCTCCGACCAGACGATGAACTCCGGCAGCACTTCCGCCGAGTGGAAGCGCGGCGGGGGAGGCCGCGCGACCACGACACGTCTCCCTTCATCAACAGGGCTGCCATGACTAGAGCGACCCCTGCCACGCGAAGCGGCACCGCCGCGGCCGTAGAGGGCCGCGGTGGGGGTTGCTGTGCGCTTGCGAGGACGGCCGCGTCCATGCTTGGGCGTCGGAGAGCCGAGCCCCTCGCGAGGGGCCTTCCCCTTTTCCGCGGTGGAGAACCTTTTCGATGACGCCATTGGTGTCGCTACTTGCAATGGAGCAAAGGGAGAGAAGCGAATGGAATGGGAAGAGATGGGCGACGGGGGCTCTACCCTCCCTCCATTTATAGCAGGGGAAGGCCAACCAGTGCCCCCCACGATCACAGGTGATGATGGTTTTTCCTTGCATGCAGCAGGGACTCGTCAAATCGGGCAGTTGCCGAGGCAGCGTGGGGAATCGGAGACGCCCACGTCCAATCAACCGCCACGTGTTGACCAAGGCCGCAGGCTGTTGGGGCCCGCGGCACTCCGCACTTGCCCTTTGGCTTCGCCTCGAAGCGAAGTCCGAGCGCGCCTTGGGCCTGGGGGCTACTGTTGGCATTCTGGGAACGGGGGTCCCCAGACTTGCCTGCCTGTGGCCCACATCGTGGCTCTGCGAGCGGGCCCGTACAACACATCTTCACCAAGAAGCTTTCAAGACCCTCGCGAGGGGCCAAGCCTCGCGAGGGGGACGACACATGACCTCCTCGGGAGTGGCCTCACCAGGCTAGCTCGCGAGGGGCGGAGAGATCAAGGCAAGGCAAATCTCGCGAGGTTCTAGTGACGTGAGCCATGACGAACGAGACCAGGCCGGCGCCAGCATGCACAGTGTCCTTGCTTCCTCTTTGGTGCTAAGGGGGCAAGCGCAGGCGAGGAGTTCTGAGGCATCAGGCAAAGGTTTCCATATCGGTGCAACGAGACCAAGACCAGCAGGACGGCAAGACGGAGGTCATTGTGGAGCCCAAGACGGCGTCACCACAAGAGCCTTTGGCAGGCGAAGACTACTTTTGTCAAGATAAGCTATACTAGCTATCCCCTTTCAAATTGGCCGTTGTTGGCTCCCTTCCTGCTCAATATTTGGGAAGAGGACCAGGGCCTCTATCAATAGGACTAGCCACCACCATAGTAGGGGGGATCATTCAGATCACCCTCATCCACACGCAAGTTCACCAAGCACAAGAACACCTCTCCTCAGGAGGCTGTTCTTCCCCTTGTACTGCTCATCCTCAGCCCAAGAGGCAATCCACCACCACCACACTGGAGTAGGTTATTACACCACAACGGTGGCCCGAACTAGTATAAATCTTGTGTCTTTGTGTTCTTTGGGTTCGGCAAGCTAGTCCATGAATTCATGAAGTGTGTGAGGGCGTGATCGGTGAGGGGGAGATCTTCACGTGCACCCCAGAGTTCAAACCTTAAGGGTTTTGCCAGAACCCGAAATCCGACACGCATACCTTTCGACAACTATATGAACTAACCAGACGAAATTCGTGCAAACAAAGCAAATTTCAAATTAACCGGTTGAAATTCATTACATTTTGAAAACTTTTCTTATAAACGTGACAAAATTCATTACATATTTCGCACAAACTGTACTGAAACCAACTGTAAACCAAATCTAAACGATCGTGAGCGCCCGACCACCATGTCCGACCATGAGCCCCGAGAATTAACGCTCCGGCTATTGCCTGTGCCTCCTCCTCATCCACCTCGGCTTTGTCTAGCTCCGCCTTGATAACCTCCTCCTCCGAAGCACAAGGTTCTAAAGATTTCTGCCTCCACGTCGCCGTCAAGTGGCTAATCGGCCCCCGATGTTTACCCCACCAAGCTTGGCATCGACTGAGTGGAGGAGCGGTGGCCTTCTTGGGACCAGAGCGGCGGCGACCTACCATGTACTATTCTTCCTCGCTGCTGGCTGCGCCTGAGGGAGTCCTGGGTTAGGGGGTCCTCGGACGGCCGGACTATATGCTGTAGCCGGATTGTTGGACTATGAAGATACAAGATTGAAGACTTCATCCCGTGTCCGGATGGGACACTCCTTGGCGTGGAAGGCAAGCTTGGCAATACGGATATGTAGATCTCCTCCCTTGTAACCGACTCTGTGTAACCCTAGCCCCCTCCGGTGTCTATATAAACCGGAGGGCTTAGTCCGTAGGACAACAACAATCATACCATAGGCTAGCTTCTAGGGTTTAGCCTCTACGATCTCATGGTAGATCAACTCTTGTAATACTCATATCATCAAGATCAATCAAGCAGGAAGTAGGGTATTACCTCCATCGAGAGGGCCCGAACCTGGGTAAACATCGTGTCCCCCGCCTCCTGTTACCATCCGCCTTAGACGCACAGTTCCGGACCCCCTACCCAAGATCCGCCGGTTTTGACACCGACATTGGTGCTTTCATTGGGAGTTCCACTGTGCCGTCACCGTAAGGCTTGATGGCTCCTTCGATCATCTGCGACGATGCGATCCAGGGTGAGCTTTTCCTCCCCGGACAGATCTTCGTATTCGGCGGCTTCATAGTGCGGGCCAACTCGCTTGGCCATCTGGAGCACACCGAGAGCTACGCCCCTGGCCATCAGGTCAGGTTCGGCAACTTGAACTATATGGCCGACATCCGCGGAGACTTGATCTTCGACGGATTCGAGCCCATGTCAGGTGCGCCGCATAATCACGACGAGCATGACTTAACTCTGTCGTCGGACAGTGTTCGGGAGATCACACCTGCATCTACTCCGGGCCTCAATCCGGAACAAATTGCGCCATCTGAGGACGGGTGGATAGACCCCGCCACGGAGGCCGCACTCTCAGTGGCGATAGAGCCGAATACTGACTCCACCTCGTACGAGAGCCGTGTTGCCGAACCATTGGATTCGTCCCCGGCCACGGGCTCTGAGACGCCTGCGTCCGTGCCTATCGAATCCGATTGGGCACCGATCATGGAGTTTACCTCCGCGGATATCTTTCAGCACTCGCCTTTTGGCGATGTGCTAAATTCATTAAGGTCTCTCTCCTTGTCAGGAGAACATTGGCCGAACTATGTCCGGCTAGAATGGGATGCGGACGACGAAGAAATTCGCTCCCCACCCACCACCCACTTAATAGCCACTGTCGATGATTTAACCGACATGCTCAACTTCGACTCCGAAGACATCGACGGTATGGACGACGATGCAGGAGACGAGCAGGAACCACCGCCTATAGGGCGCTGGACAGCCACCTAATCATATGATATATACATGGTGGATACCCCCAAAGAAGGCAATGGCGATAAGACAGCGGAGGATGACCCCTCCAAGAAGCAACCCAAGCACCGACGTCAGCGGCGCCGCTCTAAGTCCCGCCATAGCAAAAGTAGCGATACCGGCACAAGAGACAATTACACTCCGGATAGTGCCGAAGACGACGACAATCCCCTCCAGCCAGATTTAGAGCGGGAGGATGAACAAGCTAGCCCTCCAGAACAGGCAGCAGACGGAGAAACGGGGGATGACAATTACATGCCTCTCTTCGAAGACGAGTTGAGCCTCGGTGACGAAGAATTTATCGTGCCTGAGGATCCCGTCGAGCAGGAGCGCTTCAAGCGCCGGCTTATAGCCACAGCAAATAGCCTGAAGAAAAAGCAACAACAGCTTCGAGCTGATCAAGATTTGCTAGCGGACAGATGGACCGAAGTCCTTGCGGCCGAGGAATACGAACTCGAACGCCCCTCCAAGAGTTACCCAAAGCGTATGATGCGGCTGATCGGCCACCTCATGGCCGAGACAGAGAGGCATATCAGCCCGAAGTCCAGACAGCACCCCGTCGCCGTTCAACCAAAAACACCAAGGCCCGGGGCAACACGCGGGACCTGCGAGACGTATTGGAAAACAAAGCAGGGCATACAAGATTGATCTACGGATCACGGGGTCGCGCCCCAACGCGGGACGATGATCGTCACGCTGGATATACCAAAAGCAAATCTGGCCGGGCCGAATACAGCAGACAAGACTCGTATGAACTGCGTCGTGATATAGCCCGGCACAAAGGCGCCGCACACCCCCCATGCTTCACTGATGAAGTAATGGACCACGAATTCCCAGAGGGTTTTAAACCCGTAAATATTGAATCATATGATGGTACAACAGACCCCGCGGTATGGATCGAGGATTTCCTCCTTCACATCCACATGGCACGCGGTGATGATCTACATGCCATCAAGTACCTCCCACTAAAACTCAAAGGACCAGCTCGGCATTGGCTGAATAGCTTGCCAGCAGACTCCGTTGGCAGTTGGGAGGATTTGGAAGATGCATTCCTTGACAACTTCCAGGGCACTTATGTGCAACCATTGGATGCTGACGACTTGAGCCATATAATTCAGCAGCCAGGGGAATCGGCCAGGAAATTCTGGACCAGGTTCCTAACTAAGAAAAACCAAATTGTCGACTGTCCGGATGCAGAGGCCTTAGCGGCATTTAAGCATAGCATCCGTGACGAGTGGCTCGCCCGGCACCTCGGCCAGGAGAAGCCGAAGTCTATGGCAGCCCTCACGACACTCATGACCCGCTTTTGCGCGGGCGAGGATAGCTGGCCGGCTCGCAGCAACAACACATGAAGCAAACCTGACATATCAGAAGCCAGGGATAGCAACGGCACACCACGACGCAACAAACACAAGCGCCGCAAACATGGTGAAAACACCGAAAATACGGTAGTCAATGCCGGGTTCAGGGGCTCAAAATCCGATCAGCGGAAAGGGCCACCCAAAAATTACAATCCAGGTCCATCCAGTCTGGACCGCATACTCGATCGCCAATGCCAAATTCACGCCACCCCAGGAACACCAGCCACCCATACCAATAGAGAATGTTGGGTCTTCAAACAAGCCGGCAGGGCAGGTGCCAAAGACAGAGAAGGGGGCCTCAAAGCGATGATGGCGATGAAGAGCCCAGATCACCGAACAGAGGAGGGCAAAAGAAATTTCCCCCGCATATTCAATCGGTGAATGTGGTAAATACCACCCAAATTACCAACTCGGACCGGACACCCTTAGGGATGCTGACTCAACGGAACTAGTCGTCCCACAATATAAACTAGGGCCGGTCACCTTCAACCTCATGGATCGTCCGAATAACGTCAATCAGGGCAATCCAACCGCACTAGTCCTCCACCCAATAATAGACGGGTTCCACCTCACTTGAGTCCTTATGGACGGAGGCAGCAGTCTAAAGCTGCTTTACCAGAACACAGTGCGCAAGATGGGCATTGATCATTCGGCGATCAAACCCACTAAAGCCACTTTCAGAGGCATTATACCAGGTGTGGAAGCCAGCTGTACAGGCTCCATTGCCCTTGAGGTAGTTTTCGGATCACCAGAAAATTACCGTACCGAAGAGTTAATCTTCGAAATCGTCCCTTTCCACAGTGATTATCAGCCACTGCTCGGACGAACCACGTTCGCTCGATTCAACGCGGTGCCACATTATGCCTACCATAAGCTCAAGATGCCCAGTCCACGCGGCGTCATCACGGTTAATGGTAAGGCCAAACCTTCCTTCGGCACCAACAAACACACCACTGCTTTAGCAGCAGAAGCACCGAGCAGCACCTTGCAGCCGAACCTCGAGTCGACACCCAGGCTCCCGGACAACATCAAGGGATGCTGAACTACTCCGCGGAAGGATAGCCCGGCTCGTCTAGAGCTCAATTAAACACTCCGGCGAAGGCCAGGACAGGCCGAACTCAGCGGCTCAACCGCTCTCCGGCACGCAAATATTTCTTTCATTTCCTTCGCAGGTTCACCTTTGCGCCAACCAGGACGGGCTATACGGAGGCAGCTTGAACACCCAGGGGAATCCTTAGACATTCCCCGCAATGACCATCCGGCTATATTACGGATCCGCACTCAGCTTCTTCCCCTGGTCTCAGCAGGTTCCGCAATCATATTCCTTTTTTATCACATTACTTGTACTCATACGCATAGACGTACTATTCAAATACAACATGTGAATTTATATGACGTTTACCTACTGTTATTTCTTATTGAAATTCTTTTGTCAAGTGGCATCCGTACACAGCGATATGCCTTAAAATATGCCAGGGGCTTCGTTTTACCCATAACACGGCAATAAAGTCCGAACACCTTCATGGAAGTTCGGCACCCCGAACATATAGCATTATATGCATCAGCTCCGAATCAAGTCTTGGGTCAATAGTTGGGTTTGCCCGGCTCCCATGTTTTGGTACCTTACGTTCCGCTATATCGGCTAAGGTAGCATTGGGAGAACTACTGCGATTGTGTCCCGGTTCTTCCGGACGAGCACCTCAGTAGAGAAAGCCGAAAACTGACTGTCATGATACGACGAGAGCTGGTCAGCTGGTCGAGAGGTCACAAAATCTTTAAGGATTTCTCCCGCATAATGCCATAACCAATGCAGCGTGCGATGGATTGGTTTTTTCTCCGATCAGGTGCTTATAGAGCCCCTAGTACGGTCTTCCGAACACCAGGGGCTGGCCTACCATACTAAAGCTCCTATGGCTAAGTGAGAGTGATAAAGCCCTATAGTCCGATTGCCTGGTTCGTTGTGCTGAGCACCTCCTTCGAAGGACCCAAAACTGGGATAAAGAGTGCTCAGGTTTACCCCGAACACTCCCGTACTTCTCACGTGGGGGCAGAAGCCGAAGATTGGCCAACTCTCAGGTTTAGCATATAAAACAGTCGCATAGGAGGGTAAACTTTTATATAACATGCAACAAATAACTGACCTTGTTTAAATATTACAAAGGACAACATGATTGGCATTCATGGAAATGTAATGTCCTTGGTGCATAGCTCCGCTGCAAGGTAGGATCCTTTTAGGACACTCTCATAATACAATTCAGGCTTGCGGTGCTCCTTCCCCTCTGGCGGTCCTTCGGTCATCAGCTTTTCAGCATCCATCTTCCCCTAGTGCACTTTTGCGTGGGCGAAGGCCATTCGCGCACCTTCTATACAGACCGACCGCTTGATGACGTCAAGTCGAGGGCAAGCGCTTACAAGCCGCTTCACAAGCCCGAAGTAGCTGCCTGGAATCGGCTCGGCAGGCCATAGCCGGATAACCAAATCTTTCATGGCTAGTTCCGCAACCTTATGCAGTTCGATCAGCTGTTTCAGTTGATCGGCAAAAGGCACCGGATAATTCGGTGCCAAATACTGCGACCAGAAGAGCTTATCTGCAGTGTTCCTTTCTTCGGCTTGGTAGAATTGGGTGGCATCTGATATACTACGGGGTAGCTCGACAAATACCCCTGAAAAATCCGTATTCAAAATTAGAAACATAGTTTTCACCTCAAATACTTGCTTTCCATGGAAAAAGCCTTACCCACCGCAATCTTTCTCGCCTCTTGGATCCCCTGCAGGGCGCTTTGGGTTTCTCCCCGGGCATCGCTCGTGGCCTGATGCTCCTTGGTGAGTTCAGATTCCTTCTCCGTTAAACTCTGCTCCAAGGTCTCGCATTTCCTCACGGCCTCTTGCAGCTCCTGCTTAGCTGTAATAACCCTGGCCTCGTGCTTCTCACGAAGAGCCTGCTCTGTGGCTGCCTTTTTCTTGGCCTCGGCCACTGCCTTCTTAAGGGGTTCGACTTCGGTCACAATCCCTAGCGCAAATCATGAAGCTTATTTCATACTGAAAATTCATTCGCAATAAACGCGAACAAGACTTGTGCATACCTTGTTTATCTCTCAACTGCACTTTCAATTGGCCAAGTTCTTCTTGGGCCCGCTCCAAACTTTGATTCAGTCCGGAGATCTCCGCAACATGAGAAGCAGCAGCCACCACAGACGCCTGCTTATAACAGAAGAGAAATAGATGTCATTAAATGAGTCTTCCTGTGAACATAAATTCGATCCTCTGTCCGGTTCTTTCTTTCACCGAACAGTGTATCAGGGGCTACTATCTACACTATGACACTCTTCAAAAACTCATAAAACATACCTCAAAGCCTTTTATAAGGCTGATACAAGCCCCATTCAGTCCACTCTCAGCAGACTGAACCTTCTCAATCACCGCACCCATAAGGGCACAGTGTTCATCGACGATAGAGGTGCCCTTCAGCGCCACCAACCAAGCATCCAACGCCTCTGGTTGGACAGAGGTCGCCGGTATACCTCCTCCAGCTAAGAGAGGCTGCCTGCTTGATTCTGGAGCCGTATTGGTCTCCGGAACGGTATCCGGCTTGGAGCCGAATTCAAGATGGCCCCCGCCATCAGCTCCCATGGGAATCTGCTCCCCCATGTGTTCGGCCCCTGAAGTTGGACCTCCAGGCGCTGCCTTCACGGTCCTTCCCTCTCCTCCTGGGCCGAGGTCCCTCCGGGACAAAGCCTCGGTGGTATCCACCTATTTGGAGGAAGGGGCCTTTGGGGGCATCCCGCTTTCCATAGCATCCGACCTCAGTGAATCCTCTGATGAGGATTGTTCGGTACGGGGCCTCGCCGGACTACAAAAAACGTATGGCTGAGATTAAATAAATTACGCCATGATAAGTCTGGACACATAAGCATGTTCAGACTGTATATACTCACGGATTCACCAGGGGCTGGACCCTGGGGTCCCATGCTGGGCCACTGGCGGTGGCGGCAGCGAACTCCTCTGGGAGACGAGCTTTTCCCCTTTTGGGCGACTCGGCCTCCAGGTGTGTGGCGGCCGTCCTTTTCTTTCTTTCCCCCGCAGGGGATTCATCTTCTTCCTCCTCCTCGTCCTCTTCGAAGGCGGAACGGGCATCAGAGCCTTCGGATATTGTGTCCGAAGTACCGCGGCGATGAAGGCCGCCCCGGGTCTTTTTGACCTCCTTCTCGACCGTCTTCTTCGACACCTTGTAAGGCGCCGGGACCAGTATCTTCGTCAGAAGAGGGACGGCCGGTTCTTCGGGCAGCGGGGCCGGACAATGGATCCACTCCGCCTTCTTCGTCCAGCCCTAGGAGAATTATGGAAAGCACGTTAAGCGCTCCCCTTGGGTTATGTGGGCAAAAAGTACGATTACTCACCGAACTTGCAGGGCGGGACAGTTGGTACCCATGGTCTTCGGAGGAGTCCGGCCATGATTTGCTGGACTTTAAAAGCACCTTCCAGATGTCCTTGTGCAAGGAGCCGAAAAGCTACCGCAAGGTTTGGTGCTTGGCCGGATCGAATTCCCATAGATTGCAAGTCCAGTGTTGACAAGGCAGGATCTGGCGAACTAACATCACCTGGACCACGTTGACAAGTTCAATGTTCTTGTCTCCCATATCTCTAACACGCATCTGGAGCATCGACAATTCGTCAGGCGAGGACCAGTTCAGGCCCTTCTTGACCCAGGATGTGAGCCGCAGGGGGGACCAGATCGAAACTCGGGAGTAGCGGCCCATTCTGTGCCGCGCGGATCGGTGATGTAAAACCACTCTTGTTGCCACTCCTTGACGGAATCGTTAAAGGAGCCTGTTGGCCATATAACGTTGGGCATCTTGCTCACCATAGCGCCCCTCCACTCGGCGTGCTCGTCGCCCACTACCTTGGGCTTCACATTGAAAATCTTCAGCCACAATCCAAAATGTGGCGAGATGCGGAGAAAAGCCTCGCACACGACAATGAATGTCGAGATGTTGAGGAAGGAATTAGGGGACAGATCATGCAGATCGATCCCATAATAATACATGATGCCGCGAACGAACGGGTGGAGGGGAAACCCTAGCCCGCGGACAAAGTGGGGAGGAATACAACCCTCTCGTGGGGTTCCGGGGTAGGGACGATCTGTCCCGCCGTTGGGAGACGATGGCTGATTTTCTTGGCCAGATACCCGGCCTCCCGAAGCTTTTTAATATCCTTCTTCCGGACTGTAGAGGCCATCCTTTTGCCTCCTGCTCCGGATCCGGATATTTTCGAAATGCCTTTGTGGGCGGAGAAGACGAACGCTTGGGCGCTGGAGCTTGAGCGAAGGGAGTGGATCGGGAAGGATAAAGCGTGGGTGTGAAGGGGAGTCCTTATCCCCTTATAAAGGCATCAGGGATTCTGTGCCTCCCCACTTGCCTAGTGAAACCGTTTATTCCCCAAGTGTCGTAATTGATGGCGTGGTTGGGTTACCCACGCCCGTATTGATGAGAATCCCGTGATAAGGGGACACGATCTCTGCTTCGACAAGACGTGCCAAGAAAACTGCCTCGCATAAAAGTGCAGTAGCTGGTTGAGAAAAACGGTTCGAATAATGACCGGGCCATGGTATGATGTCATGCTGCCGAACGTGTCAGCAGATTAGATTTTTTGAAATATTATTCTCTCTACGGTGGTATGTGGAATTTGTTTTGCAGAGCCGGACACTGTCCTGGTGTTCAAGATCTTCTATGGAGTATTCGCAGGAAGAACCCGCCTTGCAATGTCGAAGACAAATCTGCGCGCCGGACTAATCGTCATTGAAGCCTGGTTCAGGGGCTACTGAGGGAGTCTTGGATTAGGGGGTCCTCGGACGGCCGGACTATATGCTTTAGCCGGACTGTTGGACTATGAAGATACAAGATTGAAGACTTCGTCCCGTGTCCGGATGGGACTCTCCTTGGCGTGGAAGGCAAGCTTGGCAATACGGATATGTAGATCTCCTCCCTTCTAACCGACTCTGTGTAACCCTAGCCCCCTCCGGTGTCTATATAAACCGGAGGGCTTAGTCCGTAGGACAACAACAATCATACCATAGGCTAGCTTCTAGGGTTTAGCCTCTATGATCTCGTGGTAGATCAACTCTTGTAATACTCATATCATCAAGATCAATCAAGCAGGAAGTAGGGTATTACCTCCATCGAGAGGGCCCGAACCTGGGTAAACATCATGTCCCCCGCCTCCTGTTACCATCCGCCTTAGACGCACAGTTCGGGACCCCCTACCCGAGATCCGCCGGTTTTGACACCGACAGCGCCCGCTCACGTGGTAGATCAACTCTTGTAATACTCATATCATCAAGATCAATCAAGCAGGAAGTAGGGTATTACCTCCATCGAGAGAGCTTTGGAGCACGCCCAGATCGAAGCTGTCGATGTCCTTCGTCTGCTCCTGTGATAGTACGTCCAGGAGAGCTTTGGAGCGCCAGGAGGCCATGGTTGGAGTGGTGTTGACAGATGGAAGGGACCGAAGGAGAATGAATGTGGGTCTTTGGCTATGGCTGGGAGCTGGGGCTGAAGTTAATATAGCAGGCGAATGGTAATGAGCCGCGACAGACGGATGGATGGCTGGCACCGAAGTAGGTTCATCGGCATCCGGATGGAAGGCTGGCGGACGGACGGATGGCTGTGGTGTTGTTAACGCGGAGTAGTCGCTTGCACCGGGATGCCGCGCGGGTGGCGCTCTCTCGGCCGTCGGGCTACTGCAATGCCGGCGCCAGTGAGAGGTCACGTCGGGCCTGAATGCAGACGCTGCTACAGTGACTTAACTGCAGGTGCAGTTGGGTCACTGACATGTGGGCCCAACAGGCATTTGGCCCACATGTCAGTGACCCACAAACTGCACCTGCAGTTAATACCTGTGAATGTGGCATTGACGTTCTGGAGAGACGGTGACCGTTTCAGGCGGGAAGCGCGCGCTAGCGATGGAAGGGTTTCGGTAGGCCAGGGCGGTCAGACGCTGGCGTGGTGGTAAAATGTGAACTCATGGATGACGAGCCTTTGAAGCATATGCGGCACGTATAGACAACCAGGCGTCCATGCAACCGCTCTTGTCGCCAGCTACCCTTCGACGACCACCATTAGACACCACACAACCATATGCATAACTTATGAATAATGGACAAATCGATCAAACACACACTCCTATGCAGTGGCACTATGATCGGTCGCTCATGATACATATATAGGTACCATAGTACCCTCTCTAGCTAGGCTGTTTTATAGATTGTCGTTGTGATGGGTAATATACATGAGCAAGACACCGAGTCACATCGTCGCGTCGTGTGCGGAGCCATGGCTAACGTCGAGCAGCTCGAGCCCAAGCACGAGTATGACCATTGGTGTTGAGCCAGGTGAATACATGCTCGGTAATCGCGGAGGCCGCCAGCAAATTAACGTCTAAACAGTAATGTCAGGCACCGCCGGGGCGCGTAGGTGACGGGCTCACCATTTGCGTTGCGCCATGAGCAGGACTTTGATTGAGAGGGTGACATGCATGCAGTAGCATGGTTTGACAGTGTGAGCGTGAGTGTCTGCACGCGTACATGCTACTTGCGTCTATGGACGGTGTGCGCTAATGTGTGCATCATGTATAATATAAAAAATCGGTTTGTGCATTTAACGCAAAGTATTTCATTTTCATTTGGCTGACGAGTGTGCGTTGCAGCAATGAGTCCGTGGTTTCATTCCTAACATACGCATAATTTTGGTTTTTTTCTTTCTCCACTGACAGGTAGGCCCGCATAGATAGATAGATACATAACACGAGCTGATGAGGCGTATGCGGACTGTTTGACTGGTCAACCAGACAAATACGGAGCTATACACTAAGCCAGTGACCGTATAATCACCATATCTCGTATACAATGATCAAAGTGAGCTATCAAGACAAGTTTGATGACCGCCAATGCATTTTACTCGGTAATAAATGACCAGGATTGAAGGGGAATCCAAATTTCCTTCGTCTTCTGTCCTTGAGCTCTTGACAAACCAATGCACTATACGGTTGTCCGGCCACTCCACCCCAGAGCTCTCACCAAGCGTCATTCATGCCACCGCGCCACACACTAACCAGTAAGGAAGCGATAGCATCCCGCCGCACCGAGTTCCACGCCGCCCACGACCGCACACAAAATGGTAGGGAAGCGATGGCATCCCTCTGTGCCGAGTTCATCGCCGCTCGCGACCTCATACCTACGTGGGCGGACTTTGAAGCTGCCAAGGCCGAATGGGCGGTAGAGCAAGAGGCAGCCAAAGCCGTACAGAGGGAGCGGAAAAGGCAGAAAGCACTCAAGAAAAGAGAGGCCTGCCGCGCAAGAAAGAAGAGGACGCACGCGCTACTGCGGAGAGCTCGACGGAGATCCAAGCACGGTGGGGTGTCGCCGACAAAGCCGGGAAGGAGAACGACGGCGTCTGGCCAGCATGTGAGAAGTAGTAGTACTAGTAGTTAGTGTGTATGTCTGTGTTGCCCGTACGTTTGTTTAATTAATTACGAGCATGTACCAGTACTAGTTACTATTGTAGTTTTTAGAGCAAATTACCAATACATTAGCCTAGACTCAATGGAAAAATTCCTATCCTATGATTCAAATGGCATCTCTTTCTCTATAGGAATTGAGATGCCTGTCATCTCACTTCCTATGATTTTCATATTCCTATAAAATTCCTATCCTATGAACCAAAGGAGGCCTCTGGTGGAGTACAGTACTACTGTAGCTAGCAGGACAGTTGGTACAGTAGTTTTCTTCAAGAAGCGGAATTCAACGAAGTCATGATGGTTCCTTCGTCCGAGCAACTTCACAGTGGGAAAGGTTGGGCCTGTGATTTGATGGCTCATTCGTCATTATTACTGCGGCGTGACGACCGGGGGGACTCTCCCTTGGAGTTCTGCGTGCATGGCAAGTGGACCAGGATGGTCGACGTCCCACATGTCGGTGAACGGAAGTATTCTTTCCGATGTCGAGGAGCAAGGAAACCGCGTGGTATAGTATCACAACCGATTTATATTTATTTTTTATTTTTGATGAAAGCTAGAATTTCAACTCTTACGATGAAGGAGTGCCAAACACGGCACGTGCTGGATCTCCCACACGTCAGCGAAAGGAGTGGGACATGAACAGTGTGGTAGAGCGTCTTCACTTCTTCTACTTCTAGGTCGGAGACCACACATAGTAGTACTAGTGGTATGAACGATACAAAGTGCGACCCGGAGAGAAAGACACGTCTAGTTGGAACATCTCGGGGCATACACGTAAACAAATATAAAACCTAATATGTGCCACCAATTAATATAGTAGTAGACTAGTTAGGCACGTACATCATAACATCACCGTGCATTTCACGTGCAACATTTAGTGGTAGTAAGAGACAAATGCCTATATGCCATGCATGTTCATACTATTGTTCCTTTCTACTTCACTTACTGCGCTACATTACTCAGGTTCGTACGTCCACTCCTGGGTACATGTCCGTCTCGTAGTTCCAGTCCCACGTGTTCTTCATAGATGGGACGATCCATAACTGTGGCAACGGGAGTCCATATCATCGCAGCTAGGGTGGCTCCCTACTGAGGGAGTACTGGATTATGGGGTCCTCGGGTGTCCGGGCTGTGTAGCATGGGCCGGACTGATGGGCCATGAAGATACAAAATAGAAGGCCTTCCCCCGTGTCTGGATGGGACTCTCTTTTGCGTGGATGGCAAGCTTAACGCCCGGATGTGTAGTTTCCTTTCTCTGTAAACCGACTCTGTACAACCCTAGGCCTCTCCGGTGTCTATATAAACCAGAGGGTTTAGTCCCTAGAAGCTAAGACAAATCATATAGGCTATACATCTAGGGTTTATCCATTACGATCTCGAGGTAGATCAACTCTTGTAACCCCTATATTCATCAAATACAATCAAGCAGGACGTAGGGTTTTACCTCCATTAAAAGGGCCCGAACCTGGGTAAACATCGTGCCCCTCTTGTCTCCTGTTACCTTTGATCCTCAGACGCACAGTTCGGGAACCCTACCCGAGATCGGCTGGTTTTGACACCGACATTGGTGCTTTCATTGAGAGTTCCACTGTGCCGTCGACAGAAGGTTCGATGGCTCGTTCGATCATCAACAACGATGCTATTTCCGAGGAAACTTTTCTCTCCTGTCAAATTTTCGTGTTCGGCGGCTTCGCTCTGTGTGCCAATTCAATTGGCCACCTCGAACAGATCGACAGCTACGCCCTTGGTCATCAGATCAGTTTTGGGAACTGTAATTGTGTCGCTGATATCCGAGGAGACTTGATCTTCGAAGGGTTCGCGGCCTTGACCACCGCTCTGGCCTTAGATCCGGAGCAAACTGTCGGGTCCGAAGAGGGGAGTTTGGAGCCCACCGGACTCTCTGCTATTATGAAGCTCACTACTAGAGATCCAGAGGCAATTGTGTCATCGGGAAGCCCGGAGTCAGATTGGTGTCCGCTATCATTGGAAGGACGGACTAGCCCCCGGACTCTAGCTCCGAACTCTCGAAGTCCACGCCAAGTGGGCATGGCCAGGAGGCTTCTACCCTGCCTAGCTCCACGGACTCTTGTTTCCCCGTCCAAGCCTTGCTCTTAAACGAGACTCTGGACTTAATGCGATCCCTCGCCATTACAGAGGAATCACCTCCGAACTGTGCCCAGCCCGGATTAGGGGCCGATCGCGAAGGCAGGAAGGATCCGATTGAGGACAACCCTGCTGAGGCAACACCGAAACATCGACGCCAGCGACGCCGCTCAAAATCGCGTCGCAAAAAGGACAGCAACACCGACACTAGAGACAATAATACTCCAGAGAACACCAAAGACCCAGAAGCCCCCGTCCAGCCTGCATCCGAACAGGATGATTGGGAAGAGGGGCAAGTTAACCCCGACGATTCAATCGGGAACGAGGACTCAGAGGATAGTAACTATCTACCAAACTCCGAGGATGAAGTGTGCCTCGGCGACGAAGACTTCATCGTGCCAGAGGAACCCCTCGAGCAGGAGCGCTTTAAGCGCCAGCTAATCGCCACTGCGAGAAGCCTAAAAAAGAAGCAACAACAACTCCAAGCCGAACAGGATACACTCAACGAAAGATGGACCCAGGTCCTAGCTGCCAAAGAATATGGCCTACAACGCCCAACAAAGAGTTATCCGAAGCGTCGGCTACTAACACAATTTGATGATGAGGCCCTCGAGCCAATACCATCAAGACATGACCGCGCTGATGAACCAGACGGGCCACCACGTGGGCGAGATAAAGCGGCCACCTACGCCAAACACCAACCCGCACCACCTCGCCGTAGAGGCAGAGAGACACCGGCTCCAGGATACACCTACGACCTACGACAGGACCTAGACAATAGAGCAGGCCAAGCCAGATCAATCTATGGATCAAGGGGGCGTGCCCCAATGCGAGAAGACGGCCATCAGGCCTGGCGCGATAGGCACAACCTCACCCGGGCCAAAAACCACATACAGATGTCATCCGAACTCCAACGTGATGTTGCCCGATACAGAGGCGCCGCACACCCCTTATGCTTTACCGACGAGGTAATGCAGCACCAGTTCCCAGAAGGGTTTAAACCCGTAAACATCGAATCATACGACGGCACAACAGATTCCGCGGTATGGATTGATGATTTCCCTCTCCATATCCACATGGCCCGTGGTGACGATTTCCACGCCATCAAATACCTCCCCTTAAAGCTGAAAGGACCAGCACGACAATGGCTAAATAGCCTCCCAGAGAACCCTATTGGTAGCGGGGAAGATTTGGAAGATGCCTTTAGAGACAACTTCCAAGGTACCTATGTCCGGCCTCCAGACGCCGATGACCTCAGTCACATAGTCCAGCAACCCGGAGAGTCAGCCCGGAAGCTCTGGACCAGGTTCTTAATTAAAAAGAACCAAACTGTCAATTGTCCGGACACCGAAGCCCTCACGGCCTTTAAACACAGCGTCCGTGACGAGTGGCTCACCCGACACCTCGGCCAAGAAAAACCGAAGTCCATGGCAGCTCTTACCGCACTCATGACCCACTTTTGCACGGGAGAAGATAGCTGGCTAGCTCGTAGAAGCAACAGCACTAGCAACCCTGGCACCTCCGAAGCTAGAGACGGCAACGGTAGGCCACGACGCAACAAATACAAGCATCGAAGAAACAATAAAGATACCAAAGACACAACAGTCAATGCCAGATTCAGTGGCTCTAAACCCGGTTAGCGGAAGAAGCCATTCAAAGGAACAAAGATGGTCCATCCAGTTTGGACGGAATACTCGAACGGCCTTGCCAGATCCATGGCACCCCTAACAACCTTGCCAATCATACCAACAGAAATTGTTGGGCCTTTAAACATGCCGGTAAGCTAAACACCAAACATAAGGGGAAAGGGCTGCCTAGCAAGGACGATGATGAGCCTCGCCCAACGAATACAGGGGGGCAAAAGAAATTTCCCCCCAAGGTAAAAATAGTAAATATAATCTATGTTACTCATATCCCTAAGCGGGAGCGCAAGCGCGCATTAAGGGACGTCTACGCCATAGAGCCAGTCGCCCCAAAATTCAACCCATGGTCAGCCTGTCCGATCACTTTTGATCGCAGAGACAAGTCGACCAGTATCCGTCATGGAGGTTCGGCGGCATTGGTCCTCGATCCAATTATCGACGGATTCCATCTCACACGAGTCCTTATGGACAGCAGCAATAGTCTTAACCTGCTTTATCAGGACACTGTCCGCAAATGGGTATTGATCCATCAAGGATCAAGCCTACTAAAACCACCTTTAAAGGAGTAATACTCAGCGTGGAGGCCTGCTGCACAGGGTCAATAACGCTGGAAGTAGTTTTTGGCTCACTGGATAATTTCTGAAGCGAATACTTGATCGTCGACATCGTCCCCTTCCGCAGTGGTTATCATGCACTGCTCAGACGAACCGCTTTCGCCCGTTTTAATGCAGTCCCGCACTATGTTTATCTAAAGCTTAAGATGCCCGGACCACGCGGCGTCATAACAGTCAATGGAAACATGGAGCACTCCCTCCGTACTGAGGAACATACCGCGGCCCTCGCAGCCGAGGTACAGGGTGGCCTTATCAAGCCGAATACTTCATCGGCCATCAAGCCCCCGGACACTGTCAAACGAGTCTGGTCTACCCTGCAGAACGACAATTCGGTTCATCCAGAACTTGATTAGCAATTCAGCCTCCATCAAAACCCCCACCTAATCGCGGCATACGTATCGCGTGTACATAACTATGCACTAAAAATACCATGGGCAAGGATGGAGGCACACTAAGGACAAAGTCCACAATATGGCTCAACCCTATTCAGACCTTAATATTCTTCCTTTTTCTTCTCTTTTCTCTCTTTTTTTATTTTTCAGGTTCTTTAAAACCCAAATCACTTTTCGGTGGTACAAAGGGCCCTTTCCCAGGCCCCTTCTATATACTTGATCATTGATCCTCTCAAAGGATCCTACACCAAAGGTGAAAAGCGGCGCAGACGTGCGGCAGGGTGCCCAAAGGATCTTCAAGACCACCTTTTTTAGGACCTGTATACAGCTTTCCCTTGTTCTCAAATTCTTGGCAAGTAAAAACACGTTTGACTTATCAATCAGACTATAGTGGAAATAGTGTTGCCCAACCCTATTCGGTATCGGCTTATTTCATAATCTGTATTCCGTCTTCACGACAGATTGACATATACACCTCGGCATAAATTTCCAGGGGCTCTATTCGGCCACATATATTTTTCAAAAGCAAAAGTCCGAATACCTTTATAGTATACTTCGGCGTCCCGAATACCGCATTATATGCATCGGCTCTGAATGTCTTTGGTCAATAGTTGGGTTGCCCGGCTCTTGTGGTCACTACCTTACATTCCGCTTGTTCGGCTAAGGTATTTGATACGTCTCCAACGTATCTATAATTTTTGATTGTTCCATGCTATTATATTATCCATCTAGGATGTTTTATATGCATTTATATGCTATTTTATATGATATTTGGGACTAACCTATTAACCTAGAGCCCAGTGCCAGTTTCTGTTTTTTCCTTCTTTTTGAGTATTGCAGAAAAGGAATACCAAACAGAGTCCAATTGACCTGAAACTTAACGGAGATTATTTTTGGACCAGAAGAAGCCCACGGAGTATCGGAGATGGGCCAGAAGAGTCCCGAGGCACCCATGAAGGTGGGGGCGCGCCCTACCCCCTGGGCGCGCCCCCTACCTCGTGGCCGCCTCGGAGACACCCCTGACTTGTTCCCGACGCCAAAACCTCTTATATATATTGAAACTTCTAGAACATAACCTAGATCGGGAGTTCCGCCGCCGCAAGCCTCTGTAGCCACCAAAAACCAATCGGGACCCTGTTCCGGCACCCTGCCGGAGGGGGAACCCTCACCGGCGGCCATCTTCATCATCCCGGCGCTCTCCATGACGAGGAGGGAGTAGTTCACCCTCGGGGCTGAGGGTATGTACCAGTAGCTATGTGTTTGATCTCTCTCTCTCGTGTTCTTGAGGTGGTACGATATTGATGTATCGCGAGCTTTGCTATTATAGTTGGATCTTATGATGTTTCTCCCCCTCTACTCTCTTGTAATGGATTGAGTTTTCCCTTTGAAGTTATCTTATCGAATTGAGTCCTTATGGATTTGAGAACACTTGATGTATGTCTTGCATGTTCTTATCTGTGGTGACAATGGGATATCATGTGATCTACTTGATTTATGTTTTGGTGATCAACTTGCGGGTTCCATAACCTCATGAACTTATGCATAGGGGTTGGCACACGTTTTCGTCTTGACTCTCTGGTAGAAACTTTGGGGCACTCTTTGAAGTTCTTTGTGTTGGTTGAATAGATGAATCTGAGATTGTGTGATGCATATCGTATAATCATACCCACGGATACTTGAGGTGACATTGGAGTATCTAGGTGACATTAGGGTTTTGGTTGATTTGTGTCTTAAGGTGTTGTTCTAGTACGAACTCTATGTTAGATCAAACGGAAAGAATAGCTTCGTGCTATTTTACTACGGACTCTTGAATAGATCTATCAGAAAGGATAACTTTGAGGTGGTTTCGTACCCTACCAAAATCTCTTCGTTTGTTCTCCGCTATTAGTGACTTTGGAGTGACTCTTTGTTGCATGTTGAGGGATAGTTATATGATCCAAGTATGTTATTATTGTTGAGAGAACTTGCACTAGTGAAAGTATGAACCCTAGGCCTTGTTTCCTAGCATTGCAATACCGTTTACGCTCACTTTTATCATTAGTTACCTTGCTGTTTTTATATTTTCAGATTACAAAAACCTATATCTACCATCCATATTGCACTTGTATCACCATCTCTTCGGCGAACTAGTGCACCTATACAATTTACCATTGTATTGCGTGTGTTGGGGACACAAGAGACTCTTTGTTATTTGGTTGCAGGGTTGCTTGAGAGAGACCATCTTCATCCTACGCCTCCCACGGATTGATAAACCTTAGGTCATCCACTTGAGGGAAATTTGCTACTGTCCTACAAACCTCTGCACTTGGAGGCCCAACAACGTCTACAAGAAGAAGGTTGTGTAGTAGACATCAAGCAGTTTCTGGCGCCGTTGCTGGGGAGGTGAGTGCTTGAAGGTATATCTTTAGATCTTGCAATCGAATCTTTTAGTTTCTTGTTTTATCACTAGTTTAGTCTATAAAAGAAAACTACAAAAAGAAATGGAATTGAGGGTACCTCATATGCTTCATCTTTTTAATATCTTCCATGAAAATAAGGATTCCGATAATTGTGCCAAAATGTTAGAAGAAGAATGCATTAGAATGTTTGGCACTAAATATTTGAATGATGAGCATGATTGAAATGTTGTTAGTATGAATTCTTTGAATATCCATAGTACTAATGATGATTGCACTAGCATGATGAAAATGTCTCTTATAAGCATGTCATCTTTTGTGGAATACATAGAGCTTGCAAGTACACACCAAATAGGGAAGATAGATTTTGCAAGAGGCAAAAGTATTTGGAAACTAAATGGTTGCAAGAAAGGCTAGATGATTGTGCTGAAAAATTCAATATTTATCGCCATCCTTGTGAACTTTCCAATGAATATGGTCATTTAAAGATCCAATGCTATTTGTTTCATGATCAAATCGTGTCCAAAAATTGTGATAACTTGATTACCCTTGAGCATAATAAAGAGCTTAGTATTCTTTTGGGGTATGAAGAAATGAAACATATAACTAAGGGTATTCCAAAATTTAATCTTGATAGATTTCTTGATTTTGATCTAGAAGAAATTTTTATGTATTGTGCGGTGAATTGCATTGAAAATCCTTATATTGCTAACTACATAAAGACAAGAAAACAAATAGAAGATGAAGGGAATACTAATGAAAGGGAAGAGACTTCCCAATATCTTCCTATTATTTCTTATGATGAATCAGGTAACGAGGAGGAGCCTTCTATTCAACCAATCTCATTAATAAGGAGCTCCAAAAAGAGGATTAAACCCACACATAATGTGAAGAAGAAAAAGAAAAGACGGAGAAGCAAAGGTGAAAAGGTATCCCTCCCAAATGATGTTGCTCCTATTACTCATTGTTATGATGATAATTGCTATACTATTGGTGCTATCCATATTGTTAATGATGAGAGTGAATATGCTTATGATATGAAAAGGCCCAAGCTTGGGGATGCTATGTTTGATGAAAATGACATGGTTGAGCATTTATTTCCTGCAATTAATGTTTGTCCCAAGCTTGGGGATGCTATGTCTAATGAAGATGATATTTTTAGCCTCCCAAGTTTTGATATGCAATTTGTTATGATGATAGCACGCCTCCTACTTATGATGATTATATTGATGAAAGTGGATTTGGAGAGGTCATGACTTTATTTAGTAATGATTCCACTATCTTGGAAGAGGTTTCAATTGATTATGATGAGAACAAAGTTGCTACCTATGATGATTATTGTGATGATACTTATGCTATAAAGAGTAGTGATGATTATATTTATAAAACTTCTCATGATTTTGATTACCCTTTTTCTCAACACTACTCTTTTAACATGGAAACAATTTATAGTATTCGAGTTTCTTATGATACTCCCACTATTCCGAATGAGAAGAATTTTGCTTATGTGGAGAGTAGTAAATTCTCTATGCTTGTAGATCATGAAAAGAATGATTTATGTGATGGTTATATTGTTGAATTCATTCATGATGCTACTCAAAATTATTATGAGGGGGGAACATATGCTTGTAGGAATTGCAATAATATCAAGTTTCCTCTCTATGTGCTTAAAGTTTTGAAGTTATGCTTGTTTTGCCTTCCTATGCTAGTTGATTATTGTTCCCAAAAGTTGTTTGATCACAAAATACATATGCATAGGAAGTGGGTTAGACTTAAACATGCTATTCTTCATGATGCTCTCTTTATGTTTCAATTCCTATCTTTATGTGAGCATCATTGAAATCATCATGCCTAGCTAGGGGCGTTAAATGTTAGCTCTTGTTGGGAGGCAACCCAACTTTATTTTTGTTCTTTGATTTTTGCTCCTGTTTAGTAATAAATAATTCATCTGGCCTCTGTTTAGATGTGTTTTTATGTTTTAATTAGTGTTTGTGCCAAGTAGAACCTTTGGGAAGTCTTGGGTGAAGTCTTTATGATCATGCTGTAAAAACAGAAACTTTAACGCTCATGAGATTAACTGCCATTTTTTTACTGGAGAGTACTTTTAGGTTGATTCTTTTTGAAGATTATTAATAGACAAATTCCTCAGGTCCAACAATTTATTTCAGAATTTTTGGAGTTCCAGAAGTATACGTTTGATACAGATTACTACAGACTATTCTGTTTTTGACAGATTCTGTTTTCATTGTGTTGTTTGCTTATTTTGATGAATCTATGAGTAGTATCGGAGGGTATGAACCATAGAGAAGTTGGAATACAACAGATATCACACCAATATGAATTTCTAATGAGTTCACAACAGTACCTAAGTGGTGATTTATTTTCTTATACTAACGGAGCTTATGAGTTTTCTGTTAAGTTTTGTGTTGTGAAGTTTTCAAGTTTTGGGTAAAGATTTGATGGACTATGGAATAAGGAGTGGCAAGAGCCTAAGCTTGGGGATGCCCAAGGCACCACAAGGTAATATTCAAGGACAACCAAGAGCCTAAGCTTGGGGATGCCCCGGATGGCATCCCCTCTTTCGTCTTCGTTCATCGGTAACTTTACTTTGAGCTATATTTTTATTCACCACATGATATGTGTTTTGCTTGGAGCATCATTTTATTTTGTTTTGTGTTGCTTGCTGTTTGAATAAAATATAAAGATCTGAAATTCTTAAATGTTATAGAGTCTTCACGTAGTTGCATAATTATTTTACTACTCATTGATCTTCACTTATATCTTTCGGAGTAGTTTGTCATTTGCTCTAGTGCTTCACTTATATCCTTTTAGAGCACGGCGGTGGTTTTATTTTGAAGAAATAGATGAACTCTCATGCTTCACTTATATTATTTTGAGAGTCTTAAACAGCATGGTAATTTGCTTGGGTTATAAAATTTAGTCCTAATATGATAGGCATCCAAGAGCGATATAATAAAAACTTTCATAATAAGTGCATTGAATACTAAGAGAAGTTTGATTCTTTATGATTGTTTTGAGACATGAGGATGGTGATATTAGAGTCGTGCTAGTTGAGTAATTGTGAATTTGAGAGATACTTGTGTTAAAGTTTGTGATTCCCGTAGCATGCACGTATGGTGAACCGTTATGTGATGAAGTCGGAGCATGATTTATTTATTGATTGTTTTCCTTATGAGTGGCGGTCGGGGACGAGCAATGGTCTTTTCCTACCAATCTATCCCCCTAGGTGCATGTGCATAGTACTTTGTTTCGATAACTAATAGATTTTTGCAATAAGTATGTGAGTTCTTTATGACTAATGTTGAGTCCATGGATTATACGCACTCTCACCCTTCCACCATTGCTAGCCTCTCTAATACCGCGCACCTTTCGCCGGTATAATACACCCACCATATACCTTCCTCAAAACAGCCACCATACCTACCTATTATGGCATTTCCATAGCCATTCCGAGATATATTGCCATGCAACTTTCCACCATTCTGTTTATTATGGCATGCTTCATCATTGTCATATTGCTTTGCATGATCATGTAGTTGACATTGTATTTGTGGCAAAGCCACCGTTCATGATTTTCATACATGTCACTCTTGATTCATTGTACATCCCGGTACACCGCTGGAGGCATTCACATAGAGTCATATTTTGTTCTAAGTGTCGAGTTGTAAGTAAATAAAAGTGTGATGGTCATCATTATTAGAGCATTGTCCCATGTGAGGAAAGGATGATGGAGACTATGATTCCCGCACAAGTCGGGATGAGACTCCGGACGAAAAACAGAGAGAAAAAAGAGGCCGTAAAAAAAGGAGGCCCAAAAAAACAAAAAAATGAGAGAAAAAGAGAGAAGGGGCAATGCTACTATCCTTTTACCATACTTGTGCTTCAAAGTAGCACCATGATCTTCATGATAGAGAGTCTCCTATGTTGTCACTTTCATATACTAGTGGGAATCTTTCTTCATAGAACTTGGCTTGCATATTCCAATGATGGGCCTCCTCAAATTGCCCTAGGTCTTCGTGAGCAAGCAAGTTGGATGCACACCCACTTAGTTTATTTTGTTGAGCTTTCATACACTTACAACTCTAGTGCATCCGTTGCATGGCAATCCCTACTCATTCACATTGATATCTATTGATGGGCATCTCCATAGCCCGTTGAGACGCCTAGTTGATGTGAGACTATCTTCTCCTTTTTGTCTTCTCCACAACCACCATTCTATTCCACCTATAGTGCTATGTCCTATAAGTGCATCTAGTGCCCCTTAGTGATTTTGGTGTATTGAAGACTTATAGGTTAAGGGACTAATGTGTTTGTGAGTGTACACAGGTCTATAAGTCTATGAGGAGTTTGATATTTATAGAGAAAGTCGACCCCTAAAAATGAATATCTTCGACTGAAGACTTTGGATTTCTGAAGACTTTGAAAATGAAGAAATTGGTGTAACCTTGAAGACTTGGTATTCATTCGAGGAACATGAAGCGTGAAGACTTTTGTTTTCGTTGTTTCATTTTCTCTTTCTTGAGTCATAGGAAACACCGTACTGTTAAAGGGGGTCGAGGTAATACTAAGGAAAAATTTCCATGTGATGCTCAACTCAAAATCCTACACCTACCAATCCCTTCGAGTGAAGCCATTGGAAATCTCATACAGTTCAGTCAATTTCTTCAGCGACAGAGACGAAGTTCTTTTGGTCGCCGAGGAATTTGTTCTGACTGAGATGTTAGGAATTCGCCAGTGCGGATTGCCTACACAGTGAGGAACATGATAGCCCTGAGGAAATTGAACCTCAAATATCCGACCGTTGCTGTGCTACGAGCCAGCTGTCCCAAAATATCTACCCACCTAACGGTCATATCATTGAAGGGCATTTATGTCTTATCATGTCGGGCTGCTCCCTAGGCTATAAATAGCCGCCCCCTACAACCACTAGTTGGTTGGCTGCTCCGAGAGAAACTGACACTTGTCATTTGAGAGCATCCTGTCCTCCGAGGACTTTGAGATAAAATCATCAAGCGAGGAAACCCAAACCCAAACACCTACAAACCCAAAGTGATTGAGCATCACTGAAGAGATTGATCCTGCGTGGATCCGACGCTTGTTACCTTTGAAGACTGTGCATCTTCCAGACGGTTAGGCGTCATGGTCTAGAGCATCCAAGTGGAAATTGTGGATCGCCGAGTGACCGAGTTTGTGAAGGTTTGCAAGTCACCTGAATACTTACCACGAGTGATTGGGCGAGGTCTATGTGACCTTAGCTCAAGGAGAATACAGTGAGGACTGTGTGTCCGGGACTGTGTGTCCTCAGGTTTAAATACCTAGCCGCTCCAACCAGACGTACAACTGTCACAGCAGTTGGAACTGTTCTACCAAATCATTGTCTTCACCAAGCCTACTGGTTCTATTTCCTCAACTCTTTCATTTCCTCATTACAATTGTTGTGTGCTTGTTCATATCTGTTTGAAGAATTTGACTGAAGACTTTCTCAATTTCCTCGGTTCAATTTCTTCAGCCTGTTTGTCTTCATCCTGTGTTTACACTTTCTGTACTCTGTGCTTGTCTTCATTTCATCATGATGACCATGCTTGTGTTCTGTTATGTTTACATCTGAGTACTTATTCCGCTGCAAGTAGTTCTTCGCTTAGAAATTTCCTCACCCTGAAATTCCTTAGTGAAGAATTCATAAAAATTGCCTATTCACCCCCCTCTAGTCGATATAACGCACTTTCAATTGGTATCAGAGCAAGGTACTCCCTTGTTCTGTGTGATTTTGGTTTAACCGCCTGGAGTTTTAGTTATGTCGACCACAGGAATTAAGAATGTGTCATGTCCCATCTTTGACGGTCACGAGTATCCCAAGTGGAAGGCCATGATGAAGAAGCACCTCATGGCGATGAACATCGAGCTATGGACCGTCACTGAGATTGGTCTTACCGATCTGTGCAAGATGGCGGAAGCTGATGGGAAAAGTTCAATACATGCTAAATAAGAGCGATGATATGTTCGGTGAAGAAATGGATCAGTCGAAAGCTTTGGCTGAAAGTCTTCAGAGACTTCAGTCTAAGTTTGACAACCTTCAAGGTCATCATAACACTCTCTTATCTGATCCTGAGAAGCTTTCTTATGAATTCCTTCAAAGAAAGCAAGATCTTGAAAAGCTAAGAGTGAGTTATGAAGATCTTCAGAAGGAGCGCGATTCATTACTTGCTCAACAAATCAGCGCTGCTCAGGAAAAATTTGTTCCTCCATGTTTGAAGTGCATTGAACGTGAATCTGCTAATTCTTCACCTGAATGTTCAAATGCTTCTCATGTTACAAATTCTTCAACTGTCTCTGCTATCACTAATTCCTCGTCTGAGGACATTGCTAGTATCACTGATGATGCAGGGCTGAAGGAATTGTACATGACAGGCATGTACAAAAGCCTCAAAGGGCATCAGACTCTTTGTGATGTGCTCAAAAAGCAGATCCTCAACAGGAACCCTAGGAAAGAGTGTATTGCCTTTGAGAGGAAAATCAATGCTGATGGAACATATTGGAAGCCTGAGCAGTACCCCAAAACCTCATGGGTTTACCTGTAAAGGGTCCTCTAGAAGATCCATCTACTTTATCTGGCTTCACATGTGAATCTCCTCATTCTTCTGATGAGTCATTTGACTCCAACTATAAACTGTTCAAAAATCAGAATGGTGAATTATTTGCTAGATATGTTGGCACTAACTGCAGGAACAGTTCCCCTGTGAAGAAAATCTGGGTTCCCAAAAGGTGCCTTGAAAGTCTTCAGGTGAATGTCATCATGACACCACCTGTGAAGAATAGGAACCCCAGATCAAAGTCTTCATATGGACGAAATTGTTCATATGGATCCAAGTCCTCATACAAACTAAATTCCTCACGTGGATCAAATTCCTCAAAAGGATCAAAGTCCTCATATGAACATCATCGTGCTAACACCTCTGTTTCGCAGGGAAGAGCTAAGGGCTATGAATATGAGCATTATTCTTCTAATCATTATGTTTATAAGTCCTCGAAGAATTTCTCTGCTTATTCATATGCTTATCCTAACTCCTCTTATGTGAAACGAAGTGGACTGGCTTCTATGCCACCTTTCTCGTATGGAGCTCGCAGAGTGATGAACTCTTTGCCACCCCTTCAGATGTGGGTGGTGAAGAAAAGGAACTAATCTCTTATGCAGGGCCAGGTCTCTAGACGTGCTTAAACGTCTGAAGAATTTG
Source organism: Triticum aestivum (assembly GCF_018294505.1). Taxonomy (NCBI): domain Eukaryota; kingdom Viridiplantae; phylum Streptophyta; class Magnoliopsida; order Poales; family Poaceae; genus Triticum; species Triticum aestivum. The sequence continues at coordinate 136,210,955 of NC_057796.1, read as the reverse complement.
CTGGAGACCTGAAAATGCCTGAAAGGATGCAGGCTAATCATGAAGAAATGAATCCTCATTTCTCACGTCCTCATACTGTTTTATCTATTCCACTGCTTGATGAAATTGATCTGATGAAATTGATGTCATATTCTTCACTGATGAAGTATATGAGTTCGTAAGTTGCACTAATTCATCTGCAGGATGATCAACACAAAGCCAACGAGTGGGTCCTCGATAGTGGATGTACAAATCACATGACCGATAACAAGAATCTATTGATGGATGTTCCCTTATCTCCATCGCATCTGAAGCATATCATCTTCGCTGACAAAGGCAAAAGTCAGGTATTGGGTCTAGGTAAGGTTGCGATCTCAAAGGATCGACACATGGACAAAGTCATGCTTGTCGAGTCCTTAGGATACAACCTCATGTCTGTCTCAATGCTTTGTGATCTTGATATGGTTGTTGTCTTTGGCAAGTATCGTTGTGTTGTGATCATGGAAGTTGACCATTCCAAAGTCTTCGAAGGCTTTAGGAGAGGAGACTTGTATATTGTTGATTTCTCTACAGGACCTCAACCAGCTGTATGTCTACTTGCAAAAGCTTCAGAAGGCTCGCTATGGCATCGACGACTTGGTCATGCTAGCATGAGGAATCTGCCCATGCTCGCGCAGAAGAAGCATGTCATTGGCATTGAGAATGTCAAATTCCTAAAGGATCACTTATGCGGAGCCTGCGAAGCTGGACAGATGACCAAGGCCAAACATCCAGCGAAGACTATCATGACTACCACTCGACCATTTGAATTGCTTCACATGGATCTCTTTGGTCCTAATCATTATTCAGCAGTTACAAATGATGCATCTCTATATGGCTTTGTTATTGTTGATGATTATTCTCGTTACACATGGGTGCATATTGTCACTTACAAACATGAGGTGCAGGAAGTCTTCAAACGATTTTCCTCAAGGGCTTCAACCAACTTTGGTGTGAAGATCAAGCACATCAGAAGTGACAATGGAACTGAGTTCAAGAATTCTGGTCTTGATGACTATCTTGATGAACTTGGTATTACTCATGAGTTATCTGCTCCTTATACTCCTCAGCAGAATGGCGTCGTGGAGCGCAAGAACAAGACTCTTGTTGAGATGGCTCGCACTATACTTGATGAGTACAAGACGCCTCGTCGTTTCTGGATGGAGGCAATTGATACTGCGTGCCACATCATCAATAGGGTATATCTTCACAAATTCTTCAAGAAGACTGCCATGAACTCCTCACTGACAAGAAACCCAATGTGAGTTATTTCAAAGTCTTCGGTGCTAAATGTTGGATTAGAGATCCTCATCACATTTCTAAATTTGCACCGAGAACATGAAGGTTTTATGCTTGGTTACGGAAAGGACTCGCACACCTACAGAGTCTTCAACAACGTTCTCCACAAAGTTGTTGAAACTGTAGATGTGCGGTTCGATGAAACTAATGGCTCGCAAAGAGAGAAACTGCCTTCTATGTTAGATGAACAGTCACCTGAGGAAACTATCAAGTTCAAGGCTACTGAGGATGTCATTCCTACCGAAGAATCTGCTGAAGAAATCATTCCAGAATGTGAAGAACGTCATGATGATGCACCTGAAGAAAATGGTGCTGAAGAAAATGCTGATCAAATTCCTCAACGACAACCCGCTCATCCTCGCGTTGCAAATGAAGTGCAGATTGAGAAAATCATCAGCGACATCAACATTCCAGGTCCTCTGACACGCTCAAGAGCTTCACATTTGTCTAACTTTTGTGGGCACTTTGCTTTCGTCTCTATCACAGAGCCCACTAAGGTAGAGGAAGCATTTCTGGAACCTGAGTGGATTCAAGCTATGCAAGAAGAATTACATCAGTTCGAGCTCAACAACGTTTGGGAACTGGTCAATCGTCTCGCAAGCAGAATATCATTGGCACAAAGTGGATCTACCACAACAAGCAAGATGAAAATGGCCTTGTGGTGAGGAATAAGGCACGGCTTGTAGCTCGAGGCTACACATCGGTTGAAGGAATTGATTTCGATGAAACTTTTGCACCTGTGGCTAGACTTGAGGCTATTCACATATTACTTGCTTATGCTAACCATCATGATATCACTTTATATCAAATGGATGTGAAAAGTGCATTCCTCAATGGTAAGCTTGAGGAAGAAGTATATGTTGCTCAACCCGCAGGTTTTGAAGATCCAAAGCATCCTGACAAAGTCTTCAGACTCAATAAGGCCCTCTATGGCCTCAAGCAGGCCCCTCGGGCGTGGTATGATACTTTGAAGGAATTACTCATGAAGAAAGGCTTCAAACCCGGTTCACTTGATCCTACTCTTTTCACTAAATCTTATGATGGTGAATTGTTTGTGTGCCAAATATATGTTGATGATATCATTTTTGGCTGTACTGACCAACGTTACAGTGATGAATTTGCCTATATGATGAGTGAAGAATATCAAATGTCTATGATGGGAGAATTGAAATTCTTCTAGGTCTTCAAATTCGTCAACAGCGCAATGACATATTTATATCTCAGGAGAAATACCTCAAGGATGTACTGAGGAAATTCGGCATGCAAGATTGCAAAGGGGTCAAAATTCGTATGCCCACCAATGGCCATCTATGCACTGATGAAAATGGTACTGACTTCGATCAAAAGGTATACCGCTCCATGATTGGTTCTTTATTGTATTTATGTGCATATAGGCCAGACATTATGCTTAGTGTTTGCATGAGTGCCCGATTTCAAGCTACATCGAAGGAATCACACCATAAGGCTGTGAAGCATATTCTTTGATATCTGGCTCACACTCCAACACTTGGATTATGGTACCCCAAGGGCTCGGCTTTTGATCTCATTTGATATTCAGACTCTGACTATGCTGATGATCGTGTGGACCGCAAGTCAACATCTGGCAGATGCCATTTCCTCGGACGATCTTTGGTCTGTTGGTCCCCGAAGAAACAGAACTGTGTATCACTATCTACTGCTGAAGCTACATTGCTGCTGGTTATTGCTGTGCTCAATTGCTATGGATGAAGCAAACTCTCAAGGACTATGGCGTCAACATGAAGAATGTGCCTCTCTACTGTGACAATGAGAGTGCAATCAAGATTGCTCACAACCCAGTTCAGTACCCGAAGACAAAGCACATTCAAATTCGTCATCATTTTCTTCGTGATCATGTGTGGAAGGGCGACATCTCTATTGAGCATGTATGGACTGAAGAACAGCTAGCCGATATCTTCACAAAGCCCTTGGATGAGAAGAGATTTAGCAAGTTGAGGTGTGAGCTAAATATCTTAGAATCTTCGAATGTCCTTTAAAAAGGACACACATCCTAACACTTATGCAAAATTGATGACTTAGATGTGCAACACGCGAAGAAATGTTTTCTTCAATCAATGAAGACTAACACTCTAAGTGTGAAGAAATTAACAAAGAATTTGATTCTCAGAACCGTACGACAATTGTGCGCGGTGTCTGAAATCATCATTCTTATACGGTGGATCATGCCACCACCAGAAGTTGAAAATCTTCAATTTGAGTTTTCCCTCAGTTTTGAAATTCCTCAGTTGTTTATTTTCTTCAACTTTGCATTGTCTTCACTGTTTCCGTTGTTTTTCTTCATTGGCTATATATATATATATATATATATATATATATATATATATATATATATATGAGTTTATGTCCTCTACAACATTCACTTATTGCTATTTCTTCAAGTTGCCTTTTTCTACTAAGTGAATGTGATCGGACCCTTCCCCCTCTATGCTAAACTCAACCCAGTCTATTCACAAATTCGTCATCTGCGTTCTATTTGAAACTCGTTCAAAATCTTCACTGTGTCCTTGTCAGTTGAAGATTTGCGAACGAAACTTTAAAACTTATCTTATCTAATTTTTCGGCTTTTGCCGCTCAAACCATTCCACATCCCACAAAAATACTTATCTATTCACCCACGATCTCACACGATCGCCACCTCTCAGTACATGGGTGACACATGTAAAGCGAATGAGAAGGTTCAGGGGCACGTTCGTCCAAATTCTTCGGGAAAACAGTTTTTCACCTCGGCTATATATACCCCTCCCCTTCCTCACTTCGTTTTTACTCCGCTCGACCTCTCTCCCGCTCGAGCTTCTCAAACCCTAGCGCTGCCACTACTTCATCGTCACCGGTGAGGAAGAGCTTCACTGCCTCGACCTCGTTGCCGTCGTACTCACATCGGCTGCGGATTTCTTCACTCCGCCGCCGCCGTAGCTGTCTTCCTCAGCCAAGTTAGGGCGTGGAAGATCTAAACTGACGAGCTTCACATCTACACTTCCCAGTTCATCGTGTTCTTCATCCAGGGTAATCAAAAGTTATTTTTATTGCCCTCTTTGATTCAAATGTTTTCTACAAAATCCTCAAAAGGTGTTTTATTTTTCAAATCCTCACACACTAAACACCTCACATGTCATCTGTTCTTGATCCATTTCTCTAAGCAACTTTTTTCTTCAAGATTCCTCAATTGTGTGGATTTTCTATCTGTACAACTCTGGAACCTAAGACAAAGAACACTTAGTGAAATTCTTCAAGACTCATCTGGTCAAATTCCTCAAACTTGTTCTTTTTGAAAAGCTTCTAAGAACGCATATGACCTCTCCAAATTCCTCGCAACTATACTCTGTTCATAGGTACTCATGTCTGCTGCTGAATCACTAGGTTCTCATCAAATTAACTCATTTGCAGCGTTCCTCGAAGAAAAGTTGCACACCTCTTTAGAAAATTATGTTGTTCATATTCCTCAGCTGAAGAAAATGGCTGACGGTAAGAAGCCACAGAAGGGAGGAAAGAGGCCCGAGGTCAATACTGCTTTCGAGATCCCTGATGACATATACAAGGATTATTGCACTCCTGATGAGGCCAAGTTTGGTAAGGAGGACAAAAATCAGCACAAGGTGCGCATACAAAGGATAGAGAGGAGATGGGCACGGGAATGGAGGGAGTACAGATATGTTACTCCCAAGTATATGAAGAAATTCGCTCTTAATCCTCCATGCCCAAGACGTCCATTGGCACCTGGCCAAGAAGCTGATCCCACCAGTCTCAAGCGTGGTCAGGACTATCCTGATGAATGGGCCAAGCACCAGGCCAAGCTAGCCAAAATAGCTAAGGAAGCAGTGAGGAATTTAATGAAGACTCTGCTGCTGCTACCACTGCTGAGGCCTCTGCAAGCAAGCCAAAGAAGGCCATGGCTAAGAAGCTTCTGAAGCCCGGTCAAGCCCCAGGGACCAAGAACAGTCTATCACATTCTAACGAAGACTATGAGTCCAATCAAAGGCCATGACTCGTCTGATGAGGAAATTGTTGGCATCATGAAGAATCTGCTATTCAACATCATACATGGCATTCCTGTCAATTATCACGATTTCTTCATGAGGACTCTGGCAAATGTTGCACTCTCTCCGTTTGAGTTGAAGCCTTACGCACCCTGGATTATGAGGTTCCTTAGAATAAGGTCTTCACTCAACTATAAGGCTGATTTTCAGAATCACCTCAGCTACTTGCCCCCAATTGAAGTCCTCAAGCGAACATTTTCCTCAGCTGATGAAAAGGGCAAGGCCACTGCTGTTATTGATAAAGGCAATTGTCCGTTGGATGGTCAGTTTCGCAAAGCTGTATCTTATTCAACCAATGATGACTCTACCACTCATGATTCTGCTGCAAATGCATCCAAGCCAAATCCTCAAGCCACAGCTCCAAGAGTGATGACTGACCGTGAGCTTCTCCTCAGCCTTCACCAGAAGGTGGATCGAAATCATAAATTGGTTAAGCGTCAGTTTGGTTCTATTCTTCACAACATGACTGCTACGCACAATGTAGTGAAGAAAAACCATTTCTACCTCCATGAAGTCTTTGGTCGCACCTGGGCTATTCTGTCACATCTGTATGGTGAAGAAGATCTGAAGCAAATGGGTCTCAAGGAGGATTTTGACTGGTCTGCCCCTCCACCGAAGAAATTCAACAAGGTCAAGGTTCCTTCCTTGGTGGCCAGCTCATTTTCTTCATCGCACGAAAGCGATGAGCATGAAGACTTGGACGACACTGCGGCAGGCCCTACAACAACAAACGACCCCAACAACGCTGGCGCTCCTCCATCATCATGATATTCTTCAGGGGCGTTAGTCCTCTTTTTCGATCCGTTTGGTCATTCGATGACAAAGGGGGAGAAATTTGAGTTAGTCTTCAAGCGGGTCTACATATATGGGCGTTTTTTTGCTAAGTTACAACTCTCGTTCTTTTGATGACTTTGTTGGATCGAGTTGTAAACTTAAACCCGATGGTGGTCTGATACTTTTGATGTGTTCTTCTACATGCTTATTCCTCATATATGTTAATGCATGCATGCTGAATTACATCAGTCACCATATTTCATCATGCTTTTCAAATTCTTCATATTATATGTCAAATGCGTGTATGAATTACAAGATATACGGGGAGATCTCCATGATTCTACTCTTCAAGTGTGCATTGCGTCAAAAGCAAATTCCTCACTATGCACATCTTCAAGGGGAGTTCTTCTATATCTTGCAATCAAATTCCTCAATATTAGTAGTTACACTTCACATGTTTTATCCCCGTTGAAAACTTAACCTATATTTTCATCAATCACCAAAAAGGGGGAGATTGTAAGTGCATCTAGTGCCCCTTAGTGATTTTGGTGTATTGAAGACTTATAGGTTAAGGGACTAATGTGTTTGTGAGTGTACACAGGTCTATAAGTCTATGAGGAGTTTGATATTTACAAAGAAAGTCGACCCCTAAAAATGAATATCTTCGACTGAAGACTTTGGATTTCTGAAGACTTTGAAAATGAAGAAATTGGTGTAACCTTGAAGACTTGGTATTCATTCGAGGAACATGAAGCGTGAAGACTTTTGTTTTCGTAGTTTCATTTTCTCTTTCTTCAGTCATAGGAAACACCGTACTGTTAAAGGGGGTCGAGGAAATACTAAGGAAAAAATTCCATGTGATGCTCAACTCAAAATCCTACACCTACCAATCCCTTCGAGTGAAGCCATTCGAAGTCTCATATAGTTCATGCAATTTCTTCAGTGACAGAGACGAAGTTCTTCTGGTCGCTGGGGAATTTGTTCTGACTGAGGAATTAGGAATTCGCCAGTGCGGATTGCCTACACAGTGAGGAACATGATAGCCCTGAGGAAACTGAACCTCAAATATCCGACTGCTGCTGCGCTACGAGCCACCTGTCCCAAAATATCTACCCACCTAACGGTCATATCATTGAAGGGCATTTATGTCTTATCATGTCGGGCTATTCCCTAGGCTATAAATAGCCGCCCCCTACAACCACTAGCTGGTTGGCTGCTCTGAGAGAAACTGGCACTTGTCATTTGAGGGCATCCCATCCTCCGAGGACTTTGAGAAAAGGAATACCAAACAGAGTCCCATTGACCTGAAACTTGACGGAGATTAGTTTTGGACCAGAAGAAGCCCACGGAGTATCGAAGATGGGCCAGAAGAGTCCCGAGGCACCCACGAGGGTGGGGGCGCGCCCTACACCCCTGGGCGTGCCCCCTACCTCGTGGCCGCCTTGGAGACCCCCTGACTTGCTCCCGATGCCAAAACCTCTTATATATACTAATACTTCCAGAACATAACCTAGATCGGGAGTTCCGCCGCCGCAAGCCTCTGTAGCCACCAAAAACCAATCGGGACCGTGTTCCGGCACCCTGCCGGAGGGGGGAACCCTCACCGGTGGCCATCTTCATCATCCCGGCGCTCTCCATGACGAGGAGGGAGTAGTTCACCCTCGGGGCTGAGGGTATGTACCAGTAGCTATGTGTTTGATCTCTCTCTCTCTCGTGTTCTTGAGGTGGTACGATCTTGATGTATCACGAGCTTTGCTATTATAGTTGGATCTTATGATGTTTGTCCCCCTCTACTCTCTTGTAATGGATTGAGTTTTCCCTTTGAATTTATCTTATCGGATTGAGTCTTTAAGGATTTGAGAACACTTGATGTATGTCTTGCATGTGCTTATCTGTGGTGACAATGGGATATCACGTGATCTACTTGATGTATGTTTTGGTGATCAACTTGCAGGTTATGTAACCTCGTGAACTTATGCATAGGGGTTGGCACACATTTTCGTCTTGACTCTCCGGTAGAAACTTTGGGGCACTCTTTGAAGTTCTTTGTGTTGGTTGAATAGATGAATCTGAGATTGTGTGATGCATATCGTATAATCATACCCACGGATACTTGAGGTGACATTCGAGTATCTAGGTGACATTGGGGTTTTGGTTGATTTGTGTCTTAAGGTGTTATTCTAGTATGAACTCTATGATAGATCGAACGGAAAGAATAGCTTCGTGCTTTTTTACTACGGACTCTTGAATAGATCGATCAGAAAGGATAACTTTGAGGTGGTTTCGTACCATACCATAATCTCTTCGTTTGTTCTCCGCTATTAGTGACTTTGGAGTGACTCTTTGTTGCATGTTGAGGGATAGTTATATGATCCAAGTATGCTATTATTGTTGAGAGAACTTGCACTAGTGAAAGTATGAACCGTAGGCCTTGTTTCCTAGCATTGCAATACCGTTTACGCTCACTTTTATCATTAGTTACCTTGCTGTTTTTATATTTTCAGATTACAAAAACCTATATCTACCATCCATATTGCACTTGTATCACCATCTCTTCGCCGAACTAGTGCACCTATACAATTTACCATTGTATTGCGTGTGTTGGGGACACAAGAGACTCTTTGTTATTTGGTTGCAGGGTTGCTTGAGAGAGACCATCTTCATCCTACGCCTCCCACGGATTGATAAACCTTAGGTCATCCACTTGAGGGAAATTTGCTACTGTCCTACAAACCTATGCACTTGGAGGCCCAACAACGTCTACCAGAAGAAGGTTGTGTTGTAGACATCAGTGTTAAAGGGAGAACTACTGCGATTGTGTTTCTGGTTCGTCCGGTAAAACACCTTAGTAGAGAAATTCGAAAGCTGACTGTCATGATATAGCGAGAGCTAGTCAGCGGTTCGGTGACTTACTAAATCTTTTGCGATTTTTTGTTCCGTATTATACGAAGGACTGGCCTCCACCCGGTCACGCGCCTAAAGCATCCAAGTTCGGAGAACCGCACGCGCACTAGGGGCTAGCTCATAGTCCCATTGTCAAACTCCTATGGCTAAGTGAGAGTGATAAAGCCGCATAGTCTGATTGCCTAGTTCGCTGCATGGTCACCTCCTTTATAGACCAAGACGTTGGGTCAAGTGCGGTCATGTGCTATTCCAAACACCCCCGTAGTATCTATGTGGGGGCTGAAGCCGACGACTGGCAAACTTTCATAAATGAAAACGGCCGCACAGGAGGAAAATAATTTCACATAAAGGCACAAATATATTACAAAAGCCTTGGTTCATAAAACAAAGTTTGGACAGCCCGAATACATTCGTTCAAACATGATATCCTTCAAGCATTGACCCTCTATTAAACGGGCACCCTCTAGGACATCTTTGAAATATTGCTCTGGCTTGCGGTAGTCCTTGCCTTCGGGCGGACCCTCGACTGCCACGACGGTGGCCTTCATCTTCGCCCAGTGCATCTTGACATGGGCAAAGGCCATCCACGCACCCTCTATGTACGCCGAGCGCTTCATAGGTCCAACCCGGGGCAAGGTGTCGCCGAGCCGCTTGACCAGGCCGAAGTAGCTGCTAGGAATGGGTCCGACTGGCCATAGCCGGACTATGATGTCCTTCATGGCCAAACCGGACATCCTATGCAGCTCCGCCAGCTGCATCATCTGGTTGTTTAGCAGTGCTGGCCGCTCCAGTGCCAGGTACTGCGACCAGAAGAGCTTCTCCGCCGTGTTCCTTTCTTGGGCCCGGAAATACTGTGCGGCGTCAGCAGCACTCCCCGGAAGATCCGCAAAGGCGTCTGGAGAACTCCATAGTCGATTAAAGCAAGTCATATCTCCGACCGCCAACTATACTCTGTAAAAGAAAGGGCTTACCAGCCGCTATTTGTTCGGACTGCTTGATCTCCTCGCGAGCTGCCCGGGACTCGGTTCGTGCCTCCTTGGCCTCCTGAAGAGCCTTGGTGAGATTGACCGCTTGGGCCTTATTCTTCTCCTCCAAGGCCTCACACTTGCTGGCGGCATCCTTGAGCTCCTGTTCCACTTCGGTCACCTGCTCCTCATACTTGTGGTGGGTGCCCTGCTCGGCCTTTAAATCCACAGCCGCTTTGTCAGCGGCCGCTTGGCTCACCCGTGCCTGCTCCTTGGCCTGGGCGAGGGCGCTCTTCAAGGTCTCGACCTCGGCCGCACTACCTGCAAATATGATCAGGGCAACACAGGAGATTAGACTCCGCATTGGCACATTACTTCATGTGTGTAAACACCTTGTCAAACCATACCCTGTGCTTCATCAAGCCATTTGTTGATACGGACGAGATTATCATCGTCCAGCTCCAGCTTCCGCTTGAGTTTGGATGCTTCGGCGGCTTGGGCGGTGGTCGCTAACAGTGAAGCATGTTCATCAAAATAAACAAGTATATTATTTCCTGCGAATATTACTTGATCCTCTGTTCGGCCTTTTTTCAAAAGCCGAACAGAGTCTCAGGGGCTACTATCTATACATAGGCATATTTTTTGCATATGCAAAGCGGCTAAGAGTATTACATCGCATACCTCAAAGCCTGTTAATAGGCTAGTGAAAGCTTCGTTCAGCCCGCTTTTTGCGGACTGAACCTTCTCAACCACCGTACCCATCAGGGTACGGTGCTCCTCCATGACGGAAGCACGATGAAGTGCTTCCACCAAAGTGTCCGGCACCTCCGGATTGATGGAGGTCGCCGGTGGAGTCGACGCTCCCCCCTCCTTCAAAGGGGGTTGCTCGCTCGACTCTGGAGCCATGTGGGTCTCCGGAATGATGTTCGGCTGGGGCCGGATTGGTCATGGCCCCCGTCGTCAGTCTCCATGGGGGTTGGTTCCCCCATGTTCTCGGCAGCCGAGGTATTACCCTCTGGCACCGCCTTGGCGGCCTCCCGCACCTCTCCATGGCCCGGAGAGGCTCTTCGGGACAACATTTCGGTGTCGTCCGTGGTGGTTGGCGGAGAGGCTCGCGGAGGCGTCTCGCTCTCCACCATCCCCGGCTCCAGCGAGTTCCCTGAAGATGATGATAGTTGGGGGAGATCGCAGGCCGGACTGAAGCACACAATACAATGTGTTAAAACTACAATCATAAAGATCGGATATATGTACAATATTCTGGGATACTTACGATGCGGCCAGGGGCTTCGACCTGGGGCGCCACACGGGGATGGCTTCGGCATCCGAATCCGAGCCGTCCGAGAGGGATATCTTCCCCCTCTTGGACGCTTCCGCCTCTGGGTCTACGGAGGCTGCCCTTTTCTTCTTCCTCCCCTCAGGGGAGAATTGCTCTCTTCCTCTTCCTCCGCTTCGTCTTCATCTCCCATGTGGGAGGAGAGAGCTTCGGTATCTCCGGACATAGCATCTGAAGTACCTTTACGGCGGAGGCCACCTTTGGCCTCCGTGCCCTTCTTCTTGGCCTTCTTCTCCGACGCCTGGTATGGCGCCGGGACTAGCATCCTCGTCAGCAGAGGATCAGCTGGGTTTTCGGGCAGCGGAGCCAAACACTTGATCCGCTCCGCCTTTTTTGTCCAGCCCTGGTTAAAGGATGGAAGTCTCAGCATACCCCTTTGATTTGTGAACTAAGTTATGTTTGGAAACTAAAAAAATTACCGGGGTGGCCAGATGAGCGCAGTCGAGGCCGATGTCGTCGGTCGTCTCCGGCCATGACTTCTGGGCCTTGAAAAGCAGCTTCTAGATTGCTTCGTGCATTCTGCCGAAGAATCGCTGTAGTGTCCACGGCCCTACCGGATTAAACTCCCACATGTGGAGAGGCCGGCGCTGGCAGGGAAGGGTCCGGCGGAATAGCATCACCTGGATCACGTCAGTGAGGCTGGTGTTCTTTTCTATAATGTTCTTGATGCGCTTTTGTAGCATCAACACCTCGTCGGTCGACCCCCAGTCCAGACCCTTGTTGGTCCACAACGCGAGCCGCATCGGGGGTCCGGATCTAAACTCAGGAGTGGTCGCCCAGTTGGCGCAGCGGGGTTCGGTGATGTAGAACCACTCCTGCTGCCATATCTTGACTGTTTCCATGAAGGCCCCTTTGGGCCAGGTGATGTTGGGAAGCTTGCTCACCATAGCACCTCCGCAGTCTATGTGCTGCCCGTCAACCACCTTCGGCTTCACATTGAAAACTTTGAGCCATAGGCCGAAGTGGGGGGGGGATGCGGAGGAGCGCCTTGCACACGACGATAAATGCTGAGATGTGGAGGAAGGAGTTTGGGGCTAGATCGTGGAAATCTAGCCCATAATAGAACATGAGGCCGCCGACAAAAGGGTGAAGTGGAAACCCTAGTCCGTGGAGGAAGTGGGGGATAAATACCACCCTTTCGCCGGGCTCCGGGGTGTGGATGACCTGCTTCTTGGCAGGGATCTTGTGCGCAACGTCCGCACTTAGGTACCCCGCCTCCCGGAGCTCCTTGATGTCCTTCTTCGTCACAGAGGAGGCCACCCACTTGCCTTGAGAGCCGGATCCGGACATGGCTGGAGAGGTTGGTGGCGGTGGGGAAGATCGAAGCTTGGGCGCTGGAGCTCGAGGATGGGAAGGCTGAGGAAGAAAGAAGGCGTGGGGTAAAAAAGATGGATCTTTATCCGCTTATATAGGTCGTGAATACCAACCGCCCGCCCCACTAGCCTTAAAACTCGCCTATTCCCAAGGGGTCATGCGAACGACACAGTTGGATTACCCAAACCCGTATTGATGAGAATCCCGTGATAAGGGGACACGATCTCTGCTTTGATAAGACGTGTCAATGGAGGCTACGCCTTGAAACGCGAGGCGGGAGGCCAAAAAACAGTTCGAAATGATAAAGAGGTCAGACGTAACGCTTCGCTGAAAAAGTTGTCAGACCTTATTTTGATTAAGTATTGTGCCCTGGTGGTTGAGGGTTGTGACTATTTTACAGAGCCGGATATAGTTCTCTTGTTCAGAAGACTGCTTTGTATGCGGAGAAGGAACCCACCTTGCAATGTCGAAGACAAATATGCGTGCCGAATACATCGCCATTGAAGACTGGTTCAGGGGCTACTGAGGGAGTCCTGGATTATGGGGTCCTCGGGTGTCCGGGCTGTGTAGCATGGGCCGGACTGATGGGCCATGAAGATACAAAACAGAAGGCCTTCCCCGTGTATGGATGGACCTCTCTTTTGTGTGGATGGCAGGCTTAACGCTGTATGTGTAGTTTCCTTTCTCTGTAAACCGACTCTGTACAAGCCTAGGCCTCTCCGGTGTCTATATAAACCGGAGGGTTTAGTCCGTAGAGGCTAAGACAAATCATATAGGCTATACATCTAGGGTTTAGCCATTACGATCTCGAGGTAGATCAACTCTTGTAAGCCCTATATTCATCAAATACAATCAAGCAGGACGTAGGGTTTTACCTCCATTAAGAGGGCCCGAACCTGGGTAAACATCGTGCCCCTCTTATCTCCTGTTACCTTCGATCCTTAGACGCAGAGTTCGGGACCCCCTACCCGAGATCGGCCGGTTTTGACACCGACACCCATGATGGAGACTCATCCAAACTATGGCCAGCCTCGACATGGAGCAGTCACATGCACCGCGAAAGCGGCGCTCTCTCGGTCGCCGTGCTGTTTCAAAGCCGGCGCCAGTGAGAGCTCGCCTCTGCTTTGGCCGGGCATTAATGCAACACTGACGCTCTGGGCGACGCTGACCGTTTCACGCGGGAAGTGTGCGCCGGCAAGGGAGGGGGTTTTGGTCAGCCAGGGCGGTGAGACACGGGCGTGGTGGTGGTATTGATTTTGAACCGTTTCAGGTGTAGTACTGGTAGTTTGCAAAACTACTCAATTATTGCACTCAGTTTCCTAAGAAATGGTGGTAAAAAAATGTTACTTGCAATGCATGCATGCATGACCAATATAAATGACCAATAAAAACTAGTACATGCACACAACGATTTAATGGGCATTGTTATCTCAACATGTGATGGGGAGCTCTAAATTTGAATTTCAAACTTATAAAACAAAAAAATTGAAAACAAATAAACTGGAAGAGAGGGAGTATACTGTAGGATGTGTCCCATACGAAACAAGTCCCCTGGTTTTTCAACGTGAAGAGGTGGTTAGAAAGGAGCACAACATCTTCGTACTCGTACCGCAACAAATCGGCCGCAGACATCATGGTCCACCTTCGACCACCATGTGTAGGCTGCAGGGTTCGTGAAAGCAATCGCGATGTCGAACACCGTGATGAGAGTGTAATTTTGGTTGGCGGGCGACCTTATCGGGGATTCCGGGATTGCTATCTTCTTCAATCTCCCCGTGATTCCATCGTACCAATTCAGGCGGTGGCCCATTGCATGGCTGATCCCAATGTTGGACAAAGGTTCTACGGGAACGGTGTCACCGTTGTAAATGTTGTGCAAATTGATGTTGGTACCCTCCCGTACATATGCAAGCCAATCTCCACTGGCACCAAGCCTAACCTCTGAAACAGTGAGCAGCGGGGGATTTAGGAAATGGACACAGAAGTAGTCTTCAGAATGCATTTACTACGTGATCAAACTGATCACTTACCTGCTCATCGGACAAAATCTGAGTGCCCCTCAACGTCGACATCTCAAGGGGCGTCAACTTGCAACTACGGCCACGCCGCGCTGGAGAGACCCCCAAGGTCCAAGGAAACGTCCTCGTGCGTTGCACGTAACATCAAGATGCATTTGTATGAGTAGTTTATCTTGTGAGAGAAAAGGATGAACGAGCGAAGGCCTTATTTGCAAATGTAGAGAGGGGTGTGGGTATCTTTTTGCAAAATTGCCATAGTTTTCTTTCTATCCGTCGGATATAAATCGGACGGCCTATATTGCAGGATGGAAGGCACACCATCGTCACCAACTCTGTTTTTTATAAGAGTAGTAGAGTAGTAGAGTAGTAGAAGTAGTAGAAGAGAGATAGAGATAGATAGATTATTATTAGTATAAGAGTAGAGATGGACATTAGGGAGCTGGCAGGCGGTGTCAGAGTAAATAGCCACGGGTAGCCTTACCGACTACCCATGGTTCTTCAAAATTCATCAGGCCGATTGAGCCTTCAAGCGTTCGAAGCATTGGGCTGACTTCCCCCGGCCGACTACCGCAGGGGCCGGCTCTCCAAAGGCGACCCAGCCCCGGTGGTCTCCCCCGAAATAGTTGCGAGATGGCCAACTCCAGGAAGCCGGCGCCAAGAGGACCGACTTCCAAGAGCTAGCCATGAAGCATGCCGACTCCAAACGGCCGGCCAAGACCGCACCCACCAAAACTACGCCCACATAATGGTGATACGACGGGGTGTGGCCACAGTGCGGCCCACTATCCCCGAAGCCCGAGGCAAGCATGGCCACAGAACGCCGTACGAGTCAGCCATCTCTCGTCCGGCTCGGCACTATAGCCATGCTGGCCACAACGTCATCCACGACGGGCGCCAGTACGGCCCGCGGGCGGCGGGCCCCTTTAGCCAGAGAGAGGCGTGAAGGCGGCCCGGCTTCCCCCAGTCGGCCAAGGGCGTAGCCGGCCCCCAGAAGCCGGCTACCCCCTCCCTCGAAGCATGTGCCACATTAAGGAGACAAGACGAGGTAAGGCTACAGTGAGAGCCCTCAAGGCGGCACACTGTAGCCACGCTTACCTCGACGAAGCCCTCGTCATCAGGGATGAGGCTACAGTAAGCAGCCGCCGACAAGACCCCTATGTAGTGGGGCCGGCCTGTCGACCAAGAGGCCAGCAGCCGGCGGGACCCACCAGTCGGCGGGCCCCAACGGCCGGCGGAGAAGCCGGCGAACGCAGACACTGACGACTGGGACCCGCGCCCAGCCGGATTACGATTGTATCCCCGGGGGGTAGGCCTATATAAACCCCCCGGGGCACCCATGCAAAGGGTTGGCTTCTTAGAGTTACACACACACCATAGAGAGAGGGAAGCAAGAGCTAGCCTTGCTCTTCTTTTCCCTTGAACACGACAGCTGAAGGAGCATTTGTAGCTACTCGTTCTGATCTAGTGATCATGCGGAGACCCCGCAGAGCAGGACTAGGGGTGTTATCTCCACGGAGAGCCCCGAACCTGGGTAAGATTCGCCGGCGTGCATGTCTTCGCCTCATCCCGTTTCCAGGCACCGGCGACGTCTTACTGGCACCCACCATGATAAGCCACCCGTTGGCATATGTCGCACCTACCACCCGACATTTGGCGCCCACCGTGGGGCCAGGTGCACCGTCGTCCGGAGAACTTTTCTGGACGGGAACCCTCTTCCTCCCCCGCGAGCACAGCCAGCCTGTTGCGCCCGATGGCGTTTGCCTCGACGTGCTGCAAGGCGTCGACGACACCTGCGCGGCGAGTTGCCTCACCGATCTTCTCGGCGAGACTCGCATCTCCGACGAGCCTGCGTCCGACGCGGGCACGGACTATCCTGAGAGCCACCTCGTCAGCCTCCTCGACCAGCTTCACGTCTCCAGCGAGCCTGCTGCAGACTTGGAGTCGGTCGGCTCCACCGACCCGATGCTTGTCGATTCCGACACGGCATCGCTCGACGCCTACCCCTCCGACGTGGTGGTCTTCGACGATCCTCTCCCTCGAGCTGACAGTGGCAGCAGCGCTGTCACCGAAGTGTTGGTCATCAGCCACGTCGCCAACTCGGGCGAGAACGCCCACGACGCCCTGCAAGCAGCGATGCACGACCTATCCGTCCCCATCCCGGCCGACGCCGACGCCGAGACCCTGGAGGCACGCCACCTCACCCTCGTCGCGGAAGGCCAGAAGATAGCCTCCATGAGACGCCTCACCGAGGCCCACCAGCGCGAAGTCGACCGCGCCGCCTTCGGTACGCCGCCGCCTAGCGGGCCGAGCCGAGCCGGCTTCGTCCAGAAGCGCGGCGCGGCTATCGCCAGCATGATGGGGGCAGATCGCCCCGTCTACGTGTAACGCCCACGATGCAGCTACATCTCCCACGTGTCGAGGAACGACTTAGAGGCATAACCGCATAGTGGTTTTGTCGCAAGAAGGGTCATCTTCACACAATCCCATGTAATGAACAAGAATGGGATAAAGAGTTGGCTTACAATCGCCACTTCACACAATACATAAATATCATTCATACATCATCCTAAATACAATCATATAGACCGACTACGGTCAAAAACCAGATGAAAATAAGACAACCCCAAATGCTAGATCCCCGATCGTCCCAACTGGGCTCCACTACTGATCATCAGGAAAAGACACATAGTAACGACCATGTTCCTCGTCGAACTCCCACTTGAGATCGACGCCATCATCTGCACTGGCATCATCGACACCTGCAACTGTTTTGGTAGAATCTGTGAGTCACGGGGACTCAGCAATCTCACACCCGCGAGATCAAGACTATTTAAGCTTATAGGACAAAGAGGTGCAAAGAGGTGGAGCTGCAGCGGCAAAAGCATATATGGTGGCTAACTTGCGCAAATGAGAGCGAGAAGAGAAGCAACGGAACGGACGTCATCTAGAAATGACCGAGAAGAGATTCTGAACACCTACTTACGACATACATAACACAGACCGTGTTCACTTCCCGGACTCCGCCGAGAAGAGATCATTATGGCTACACACGCACTTGGTGTATTTTAATTGGGTCAAGTGACAAGTTATCTACAACCGGACATTAACAAATTCCCATCTGCCTCATAACCGCGGGCACGGCTTTCGAAAGATAATACCCTGCAGAGGTGTCCCAACTTAGCCCATCATAAGCTCTCACGGTCAACGAAGGATAAACCTTCTCCCGGAAAGACCCGATCAGTCTCGGAATCCCGGTTTACAAGACATCTCGACAATGGTAAAACAAGACCAGCAAAGCCACCCGAATGTGCCGACAAATCCCGATAGGAGCTGCACATATCTCGTTCTCAGGGCACACCGGATGAGACATCCTACGAGTAAAACAAGACCTCGAGTTTCCAGGAGGGGGCCCCGCAGTCTGCTCAGTTCGGACCAACACTCGAAGGAGCACTGGCCCGGGGGGGTTAAAATAAGATGACCCTCGGTCTCGCGAAAACCCGGGGGAAAAGGCTTAGGTAGCAAATAGTAAAACCAAGGTTGGGCCTTGCTGGAGGAGTTTTATTCAAGGTGAACTATCAAGGGGGTCCCATAAATCACCCGACCGTGTAAGGAACGCAAACTCAAGGAACATAATCCCGGTATAACAGTAACTAGGGCGGCAAGAGTGGAACAAAACACCAGGCATAAGGCCGAGCCTTCCACCCTTTACCAAATATATAGATGCATTAATTAAATAAGAGATATTGTGATATCCCAACATATCCATGTTCCGCCATGGAACAAACTTCAACTTCACCTGCAACTAGCAACGCTATAAGAGGGGCTGAGCAAAAGCGGTAACTTAGCCAAACAACGGTTTGCTAGGAAAGGATGGTTAGAGGCTGAAATGGCTAAAATTAGGAGACATGATATAGCAAGTGATAGGTAGCGAGCATGGCAATAGAGCGAACAACTAGCATAGCAAAGATAGAAGTGATTTCGAGGGGTGGTCATCTTGCCTGCAAGATTCTCAGAGTTGTCGAAAGCTTGATCCTCGTAAGCGTACTCGACAGGTTCCTCGTTCACGAACTCGTCTCCCGGCTCTACCCAAGACAAGAACACAAACAAACGGAACCACAATCAACAACGAGAAATGCGCAAGCAACATGATGCCAAACACGTATGATATGCAAGATATGATATGCGATGCGTATGCGTGCTCCGGAAGGAAAATGATGAACATGGCAGTAACTTGGCAAACCAAGCATGCCACTGGAAAGATGAGATGATTTCGGTGGAAATCGATATAAAGATCACCGGAATCGGATACACGGTTTGCAAATGGCGAGCAAAACAAGAATGACACTAATCTGCGATAAACAGCATGATAGCACTTAAAATGCAACAAGTAACAAAGCTACAGCACCCCAACATAGCAACAAAGCACATGGCAGTAATCTACAGGAGATGCTTGACAAAAGATGAACACTGAGCTACGGCTAGTTCACAACATATCAAGCTCAAACAAGCATGGCAAAAGTTGAAAAGTTTACAGGTTCACAGACTTGGTGAAAAACTGGACATGGCAGAAATCAGCATCAGGTAGCAATGTTCAGGGCACGATATCAACATGCTACAGGAACTTAACATAGCAAAACAAGGCATGGTAGTGTTCTACTAAATGCACATGACAAAAGTCCCTTACTGACCATAAGCCAAAAAGGACCAGAAGAAATGATGGCAAGCATGTAAACATAGCAAGTTTCGTTATCAGGTTTCAGACTTAGCAGAAAACAGAGCATGGCAGAAATATTAATATGTAGGCCTCTTTGTGAGCTTGATGCACTCACTACAGAGCAATGCATGACAAACCAAGCATACCTACAGATATGGCAAGTTACGTGCGGGGTGTTACAACACTCCACCACTACGAGAGGATCTCGTCCCGAGATCTAGGACTGAAAGAACTTCGGATATTCGGAACGGAGATGGTCCTCGCGTTCCCAGGTGGCTTCCCGGTCGGAATGGTGCGACCACTTCACTTTCAGAAATTTGATAGACTTGTTGCGAGTCTTGCACTCAGTTTCTTCAAGAATAGCAACTGGGTGCTCATGATAAGACAAATCTTCTTGGAGGTCAATCTCTTCAAAGTCGATAGTGCGCTCAGGCGTCTTGAAGCACTTGCGGAGCTGTGACACGTGGAACACATCGTGCACGTTCGCGAAGTTGGAAGGAAGTTCAAGTTGATAGGAGGTCGCCACTTTTGCCAATGATCTTGAAAGGACACACGTATCTAGGGGCAAGCTTCCCTTTGATACCGAAGCGACGAGTGCCTTTCATTGGAGAGACGCGGAGGTAGACATGGTCTCCGATCTCAAAAGCCAAATCACGATGCTTACTATCATAGTATCTTCTGACGCGATTGCGCGGCTTTGAGATTATCACGGATGACTTTACACATTTCTTCAGCTTCAGTGATTAAGTCATTGCCAAGAAGTTGGCGTTCACCAGTCTCTGACCAATTGAGAGGAGTACGGCACTTTCTGCCATAGAGAATCTCGAATGGGGCCTTGCCCGAACTCGCTTGGAAGCTGTTGTTGTAGGAGAATTCAGCATAAGGAAGACAATCTTCCCATCTCATGCCGAAGGAAATGACACAAGCCCTGAGCATATCTTCAAGAATTTGATTGACTCGCTCGACTTGGCCACTAGTTTGAGGATGGAAAGCTGTGCTGAAGCGAAAGTTTGTGCCCATGGCCTTCTGGAAGGAGTCCCAGAACTTAGAGGTGAAGATGCTTCCACGATCAGAAGAAATCAATTGTGGAATGCCGTGCAAGGAGACAATTCTGGAGGTGTAGAGCTCTGCCAGCTGAGCTGCTGTGATGGATTCTATGATAGGAAGGAAATGAGCCACTTTAGAAAGCTTGTCGATGACAACAAAAATAGCATCATTTCCGCGCTTGGACTTTGGAAATCCAGTCACGAAGTCCATTTCGATATGATCAAACTTCCATTCCGGAATAGCAAGAGGTTAGAGGAGACCAGCTGGTCGTTGGTGTTCTGCTTTCACTCTTCGGCAGACCTCACATTCATTCACGAATTGAGCAATTTCTCGCTTCATTCGAGTCCACCAATAGGACTGCTTGAGGTCATGATACATCTTCGTACTTCCAGGATGAATGGAAAGGAGAGAATTGTGTGCTTCGTTCATTATGACTTTCCTTAGATCACCTTTCGGAACCACAATCCGGTCCTCGAAGAGCAAAATGTCTCTGTCATCAATGCGATAGCACTTGTATTTGGAAAGACCCTTGTCGATACCACGTTTCACCTTCTTCACCATGGCATCAAGGAGTTGTGCCTTACGAATTTGATCTTCCAAAGTAGGAGATACTATGAGGTTGGCAAGAACGCCTTGAGGAACAACTTGGAGATTCAGCTTGCGGAAAGCTTCACAAAGATCCGGTTGGAAAGGCTTGAGGATTAAGCTGTTGCAATAAGCTTTCCTGCTTAAAGCATCTGCAATGACATTTGCTTTGCCTGGAGTATATTCGATACTCGGATTGTACTCTTGAATCATTTCGACCCATCGAGTCTGCCTGAGGTTGAGGTTGGGCTGAGTGAAGATATACTTGAGACTCTTGTGATCAGTGAAAATGTCCACTTGTCTTCCCAACAAGAGATGTCTCCACGTAATCAATGCATGGACAACCGCCGCCAACTCAAGATCGTGAGTGGGGTAGTTCTTCTCGTTGGGCTTCAACTGCCGAGAGGTATAGGCCACAACTTTCTTCTCTTGCATTAACACAGCACCGAGACCTTGGAGAGAAGCATCACAGAAAACTTCATACGGCTTGGATTCATGAGGAGGAGTCAAGACAGGAGCTGTGACTAGTTTCTGTTTGAGAGTGTTGAAAGCAACGTCACACTCAGGAGACCAGACATACTTCACATGCTTCTATAGGAGGTTGGAAAGAGGCTTTGCAATTTTCGAGAAATTCTCAACGAATCTTCGGCAATAGCTTGCAAGACCCAGAAAACTGCGGAGCTGCTTGACATTTTGAGGAGGTTCCCAATCCAGAACTGCGGACACCTTCTCGGGGTTAACAGCGATGCCTTTGGCGGAGATGATGTGACCAAGGAAAAGAACTTCATCGAGCCAGAACTCACATTTGGAGAACTTCGCATAGAATTGATACTCTCTGAGCTTGTCGAGCACCAATCGCAAATGTTTGGCATGATCCTGCTTGTTCTTGGAGAAGACCAAGATATCATCGAGATACACCAGAACGAATTCATTGGTATAGGGGTTGAAGATGAAATTCATCATCCAAGAGAACACCGGAGGAGCATTGACAAGGCCGAAAGACACGACGGTATATTCATAAGAACCAAAGCTTGTTCTGAATGCTGTCTTGGGAATATCTTCTTCATGAATGCAAATCTGATGATAACCCATACGAAGGTCAAGCTTCGAGAATACTTTAGCGCCTTTGAGTTGCTCAAATAGCTCATTGATGTTGGGAAGTGGATACTTGTTCTTGATTGTCTTCTTGTTCAATGGACGGTAGTCGACACAAAGTCGGTCCGTGCCATCCTTCTTCTTGACAAAAAGAACACCACAACCCCATGGAGAAGAACTCGGTCTGATCAAACCCAGACGTTCTTGTTCATCGAGCTGCTTCTTCAATTCCTTCAGCTCGTTAGGTCCAAGCTTGTATGGACGCTTGCAAACGGGTACAGTACCAGGCTCTAGTTCGATAACGAACTCAACTGGCCGGTGCGGAGGCATACCCGGAAGCTCTTCTGGAAAGACATCTTGATACTCGCAAACGACTGGAATTTCAGAGATGGCATCCAATTCGCCCTTCTCATTGAGAGAGAAAAACCGAATGGTTTCATCACGAGCGGCAAAAATAATCACATCCTCAGACGAGTGTGTCAATTGAATTTCTCTGGCAGCACAATCAAGTTGAGCCTTGTGCTTAGAAAGCCAGTCCATCCCGAGAATTAGATCAATATCCGAGTCACCAAGAACAATTGGAGAAGACAAAAATGCATAGTCGCCCATCTTGATGGTAACATTCGTAACCATGGAACTTGCATTCATGCATTTGCCTAGAGAGAAAACTGCTAACGGCCTAGGCAATCCTTGGAAATGCAATTCATGCTTGGATGCAAAAGGTCTTGATATGAAAGAAAGAGATGCACCAGTATCAAAAAGAACTTTTGCGGGAATATCGTTAACAGGAAGATTACCCATTATCACATCAGTAGATTCCTCTGCTTGAGCTGCATTCATCATGTTCACCTTTGCAAACTTTGGATTATGATTGACCACTGCATTGCTGGAAGATCTGACAGGAGGAGGAGGAGGAAGACGCCTCTGGTTGAAGCACTTGTTAGCATAGTGACCTTTCTGCTGACATTTGTCGCAAGTCACCTCTGAGAGTGGACGGTGATAAGGAGCATTGGACTTTGGAGCTTGATTCTGATAACCAGAGTTGGAAGAGTTTGAAGAACTATGGCCACCTTTGTTCTTCTGCTGGTAAGGCTGACGAAACGGAGGAGGAGGAGGCAACCAAAACTTCTGTTGCTTAGCTGTCACAAGTGAGGAAGAAGAAGACTAAACTGCGTCTCTGACTCTCTTCTTAGAAGCCTCACACTTGAGCTGAGCAGCCTCTTGCTTCAGTGCCATATTGTAGAATTGATCAAACTGAGTAGGCTCAACAAGAACGAGAGCTAACTGCAGATCCTCTTTAAGGCCACCTCTGAAGTGATAGATCATACTCTTCTCATCAGGAACGTCTTGTTTAGCGAAGCGAGCAAGTTTCTGAAACTGAATG
This sequence comes from Triticum aestivum, assembly GCF_018294505.1. Taxonomy (NCBI): domain Eukaryota; kingdom Viridiplantae; phylum Streptophyta; class Magnoliopsida; order Poales; family Poaceae; genus Triticum; species Triticum aestivum. The sequence goes on along the minus strand of NC_057796.1, from coordinate 136,187,429 downwards.
TTGTATTGATACACAAACATGTTTCCTTGCTTGAGATTGCGGAACTCCTCATGCTTGCTCTCAACAACACTTTGTGGAATGTGGTGCGCTTTGAAGTCCCGACAGAAGTCAGTCCAAGTAATCACACGACCTCCTCTGGAATCTTTGTATTGTTGATACCAATCAGCAGCTTGGTCCTTGAGCTGGAAAGAAGTGAACTTGACAAGTCCTCAGGCCTGACATTGCTACATTCAAAATGCTTGTTGATGTCCACGAGCCAATCATCGGCATCCATGGCCTCGGCACAGTAGCTGAAAGACTTGGGCTGATTTGCGAGAAACTGGTTGAGAGTGGCAAAGTGAAACTGATTGTTGCCTTGACCTTGATTGCCTTGATTGCCTTGCCCTTGAGTACGTTCTTGCAAGAGTTGCAGAATCATCTGAGCATTGGCGTTGGTGGCTGCCATGATTGCTTGCCATGCCTCCGGAGGTGGAGGTGGTGGCGGAGGGTTCGCTTGACTCCCTTCATTGCAATCCGGATTCTGACGCGTTGGCGGAGCCATCCTGAAGAGGGTGACATCCGTTAGCATCTCGATAGAAAAAAGATAAGTAGAATCAACGGATAGAAATTGCAACATATAGTCTTCACAATAAACATTCGAACGAAGATGAACGAATGAATTCCGTAGTAAATCATCACACTTCCATAAGTTGAGAAGCCACTTGAAAAAGATATGGAAAGAACAGATGAATTCGAAGCAACTCGAATACCACAATACAAAATAAAACAAAGTATTGGCTTGCAAAATAAGCCGGAACAAACATATGATAGATATTTCGTCCGAAGTTTTCGTGGTGGGGCCCACACGGGCTCAATCGTACAGCACCATCATGTACAAGGCTGTGCACATGACATACGAAGCGTCCCCGAGTCGGCAAAGCCATGGACTCTTTAAGACACAACGAGACCACTGTAAAATCAACCGTATATAGGCGGACCACTAGACGTCGAACCCCAATCTCATATCATGCGTCTGTCGGAAGGAAATCCTAAGGCTACTTGAATTCCCACTTATAAACTCCCGAAACTTTCTGGTTATGCAATCTGGTGTAGGGGATACAGGGGACACAAATATATATCACCCAAACTAGCAATCCCTAGATCCAGCTGTATCCATCCGTCAACACATAACCAAGAAATCTTCGGAAATCGTTTACCTCAACCTTCGAAAAACATCCGTTATACAAGTTATGGCAATACTCCCGAACTCCCGCCCCAGTACTGGGTGGCGTCGAGGTGATCTCACCAACAACTGCATAAAAGAGATTTCGATGTCGGCGAAACTCAGGTATTCCAGAACTGCAACGATAAAATTGTGACGACAACACCTCGGAGCTCAACTCCCCGGGACACTGCCACAACCCCTAATTGACAGGAGGCACCAAGAACAATGTTCTCGTCACAAATCCATCGGAACGATTCCAAGATACCCGCGTGATCCTAAATTTTTTTTTTTGTGAAATTTGAGGAGAGAATAGTCAAAACTTCTACGTCAGGAGACCTCACCAGAGCGACGAAGGGACTGAGGATTAAAAAGAATCCTACTCTCCGATATATATAATCCTAAGACTCAAAACATTTTTATTCTAGACTCAACAACGCCAGCGATTCGATCAAGCAGGGGGCTCCTAAGTCGGGGATGGCTCTGATTACCAACTTGTAACGCCCACGATGCGGCTATATCTCCCACGTGTCGAGGCACGACTTAGAGGCATAACCGCATAGTGGTTTTGTCGCAAGAAGGGTCATCTTCACACAATCCCATGTAATGAACAAGAATGGGATAAAGAGTTGGCTTACAATCGCCACTTCACACAATACATAAATATCATTCATACATCATCCTAAATACAATCATATAGACCGACTACGGTCAAAAACCAGATGAAAATAAGACAACCCCAAATGCTAGATCCCCGATCGTCCCAACTGGGCTCCACTACTGATCATCAGGAAAAGACACATAGTAACGACCACGTTCCTCGTTGAACTCCCACTTGAGATCGACGCCATCATCTGCACTGGCATCGTCGACACCTGCAACTGTTTTGGTAGAATCTGTGAGTCACGGGGACTCAGCAATCTCACACCCGCGAGATCAAGACTATTTAAGCTTATAGGACAAAGAGGTGCAAAGAGGTGGAGCTGCAGCGGCAAAAGCATATATGGTGGCTAACTTGCGCAAATGAGAGCGAGAAGAGAAGCAACGGAACGGACATCATCTAGAAATGACCGAGAAGAGATTCTGGACACCTACTTACGACATACATAATACAGACCGTGTTCACTTCCTGGACTCCGCCGAGAAGAGACCATCATGGCTACACACGCACTTGGTGTATTTTAATTGGGTCAAGTGAGAAGTTATCTACAACCGGACATTAACAAATTCCCATCTGCCTCATAACCGCGGGCACGGCTTTCGAAAGATAATACCCTGCAGGGGTGTCCCAACTTAGCCCATCATAAGCTCTCACGGTCAACGAAGGATAAACCTTCTCCCGGAAAGACCCGATCAGTCTCGGAATCCCGGTTAACAAGACATCTCGACAATGGTAAAACAAGACCAGCAAAGCCACCCGAATGTGCCGACAAATCCCGATAGGAGCTGCACATATCTCGTTCTCAGGGCACACCAGATGAGACATCCTACGAGTAAAACCAGACCTCGAGTTTCCAGGAGGGGGCCCCGCAGTCTGCTCAGTTCGGACCAACACTCGAAGGAGCACTGGCCCGAGGGGGGTTAAAATAAGATGACCCTCGGGCTCGCGAAAACCCGGGGGAAAAGGCTTAGGTAGCAAATAGTAAAACCAAGGTTGGGCCTTGCTGGAGGAGTTTTATTCAAGGCGAACTGTCAAGGGGGTCCCGTAAATCACCCGACCGTGTAAGGAACGCAAACTCAAGGAACATAATCCCGGTATAACAGTAACTAGGGCGGCAAGAGTGGAACAAAACACCAGGCATAAGGCCGAGTCTTCCACCCTTTACCAAATATATAGATGCATTAATTAAATAAGAGATATTGTGATATCCCAACATATCCATGTTCCGCCATGGAACAAACTTCAACTTCACCTGCAACTAGCAACGCTATAAGAGGGGCTGAGCAAAAGCGGTAACTTAGCCAAACAACGGTTTGCTAGGAAAGGATGGTTAGAGGCTGACATGGCTAAAAATAGGAGACAAGATATAGCAAGTGATAGGTAGCGAGCATGGCAATAGAGCGAACAACTAGCATAGCAAATATAGAAGTGATTTCGAGGGGTGGTCATCTTGCCTGCAAGATTCTCAGAGTTGTCGAAAGCTTGATCCTCGTAAGCGTACTCGACAGGTTCCTCGTTCATGAACTCGTCTCCCGGCTCTACCCAAGACAAGAACACAAACAAACGGAACCACAATCAACAACGAGAAATGCGCAAGGACCATGATGCCAAACACGTATGATATGCATGATATGATATGCGATGCGTATGCGTGCTCCGGAAGGAAAATGATGAACATGGCAGTAACTTGTCAAACCAAGCATGCCACTGGAAAGATGAGATGATTTCGGTGGAAATCGATATAAAGATCACCGGAATCGGATACACGGTTTGCAAATGGCGAGCAAAACAAGAATGACACTAATCTGCGATAAACAGCATGATAGCACTTAAAATGCAACAAGTAACAAAGCTACAGCACCCCAACATAGCAACAAAGCACATGGCAGTAATCTAAAGGAGATGATTGACAAAAGATGAACACTGAGCTACGGCTAGTTCACAACATATCAAGCTCAAACAAGCATGGCAAAAGTTGAAAAGTTTACAGGTTCACAGACTTGGTGAAAAACTGGACATGGCAGAAATCAGCATCAGGTAGCAATGTTCAGGGCACGATATCAACATGCTACAGGAACTTAACATAGCAAAACAAGGCATGGTAGTGTTCTACTAAATGCACATGACAAAAGTCCCTTACTGACCATAAGCCAAAAAGGACCAGAAGAAATGATGGCAAGCATGTAAACATAGCAAGTTTCGTTATCAGGTTTCAGACTTAGCAGAAAACAGAGCATGGCAGAAATATTAATATGTAGGCCCCTTTGTGAGCTTGATGCACTCACTACAAAGCAATGCATGACAAACCAATCATACCTACAGCAAGATGGCATGTTTATCAAGCTATCCATGGCAAGAACAATTGCATAGAATGTATGGATCAACTACAATAAGCTTGGCAAAAATGCATATCATGTTAAGAATCTGCCAGAAATATTTTGTAGTAAAAGTAGAGCAGTATTGAGTCATGCTTTGGCACTCTAAAATTTCAAACAATTGCTGGAATGGATCAATTACAACTATAGCTACAAAACATCCTTACTGAACATCTCCAAAATATGCATGGATCTCTCTGTAGCATCAAGTTTACATGGCAACAAAATTACAGCAGAAAGACTTGGAGAAATCACCGTCCCTGAAATCAGAAATATTACGGGGCCTACTTTGCATGCTTGTGCTTGTCACCATAAAGATCACAAAAATACATGGACTATACCACTAGAAGGATGGCATGGCATACTTCAAAACACATGTAGATCTCATGCTCAAAATATGCACAGAATAAATGATACAAAAATGACAAATCTCCAAGTTCTGATAAGAACCAGAGATTAACAGCAACTAGCCCTCTTCCAACGAAGATTTGGGCATCAAGATAACCTCTAATCAACATGGTTCAATTTAACAAAATGAAGAGCATCACGAGGCAAACAATTTGACATATTACACGCGCAAATCGGAGCTACATGCAAGAAGTTACGGCATCAGGAACAGGGGCACATGCTGAGAAATGTTTCATGACTTGGAAGAAAAAGAGGGGCTCGGGGGAAAAAGTCAACGCACGTTCGTATCCAGATCGGATCGCCACAGGAGCTCGAGCCCGAGCCCGTCGGCGAGGGCAGACGGCGACGGCGAGGCAGGGACCGGCGGGGCGGCGCCGGCGGCGAGGGGGACCGGAGGCC